>NW_004798590.1:99406-100982 GCF_000002075.1 Aplysia californica | reverse complement strand
CACACCAGACGCTACAGAGTTCTCGACACGGACGAGATCTAGCTACAGACACGACACACACGACACGACACGACACGACACGACACGACACGACACGACACGGTGCACACGTCAGTCTACAAAGTCATAATGCAGTAGTAAGTGACGGTCTCGGTGTCGTTTCGGCGCCACTTCGTTATAAAAAGCTTCATTTCGAGTGGAATGATAACAAAATATTATAATCTTGTCTCAGTTGTGTCCTCACCACATCTCGCTATCGCCTCTGTTTCGAGCTGTGAACGTTTCGTATCGTAATCTTCATTTCGTATCGTCGTCTTCGTTTCGTATCGTCGTCCTCGTTTCGTATCGTCCTCGTTTCGTATCGTCCTCGTTTGGCATAGCCTTCTTCTCGCTGTGGCTGTTACGTTTAACTGTCACCCACGTTTCAATCAGTTCTTTTTGATCGGCGCTGCGCTGCGCGGCGCGGCCACCGACAGAAGGCCTGTACTTCCGTTTACGAGCACGCAAAACATGTCGCTAGTTTCGCCCTGAGGGCAACATGGTCGAGCAAATTGCTGGACAACCACAAATGGCGGTTAGAACTGGTGCGCTGGGGGCCGCGGTTTGTGTGGGAAGAATGCAGCAGGGGAAATCAAATGTGTCACAACGTGGTGGAATCAGGCGCTCGTCAACTTTTGGGCATGGTGGAGTTATTGGCATCACTTGAAAGCTTATTTGTTTGCATTGCTTTCGATGAAAAATAATACCTATCTATCTTGAATAGAAGTTGAGATATTTGTAATTGAAGGAGGTGGGGTCTCCCCACTTCTGGGGTAAAATAAGCGAGAAAATGGCCGCCACAGTTTGGTCATTTCAATAGCTTAAGAGTCCTTGAAAACTGGAATTTTACATATTATGTGCCTTTAATCTATGTTTTCCTGTAAAATTCACACGGAAATGTGTCTTTATGTGGACATAAAAGATGTTGAACTAAAAAACAAAAATTCGATAAAAATTGATAAACTGGCGGAGAAGTCAGTGCCTGTTCCTTAGATTTCATTGCTTTGACGAGCGGATGATTTTACTACGATGCCTCACACAAATGGGTAGTGATTTTAAAAGGTAAATTGGGCTGTTTGACGGGCAGATGGCCTAGCAAAGCGTTCCCGGAAAACGCATGTTGATTGACGAGCTTGTAACGAGCTGGGGCAGTCAAGGGTTTTTCCATGTTCACGTTATTACCAATCAAGACAGTTCAAGAAGTGGTGAGAATCTTAGCACAACTTACTGCTCAGCGCGTTTTGCCGCCAGCGTTTAATTTGTTAAAATTACCGCTCCCAGAGAACTGTGGTTTAATAAAGAGTTCAGAGTAATTTATTCTTGGATGATCGTTATGTGGGCGAACGTGGTTAACGAAGGATCGATGGCGTTTTTGCAAAACAAGCTTGCGCTAGCTTAAAACAATGGCAAAATTTACGGGCATAAAAAAGATACATACACACATTCACACTCATAGACTATTTGTCTGTCTGTCTGTCTGTTTGTCTGTCTGTCTGTCTGTCTGTCTGTCTGTCTGTCTGTCTGTCTGTCTGTCTGT
>NW_004798590.1:87147-97271 GCF_000002075.1 Aplysia californica | reverse complement strand
GAACATAGCGTTATTATTCTAGAAGATAAGAGATACGCAGGTTGGTGGAAACAATTTGAAGAATTGATTGCTGTGCGAAACTTGAAAAGCACTTATCTAGAAAGAACAAAGACTTTCTTCGCTACTATGATTTCTGACGAGACTGAATGTTCGCCATTATAATATACAAATTAAAAATTGAGTGTTGTTTACTTATTCCTATTAAAACAAGAAACGGAAAGAAAAGAAGAACAAGTAAAAGAGAATACAATCGAGACTAGATGAGCAGTAATGTTTGTTTATCTTTGGCTTTTCAATGTCCCATTACTGTCTGTTTATATAGCTGTCTCAGCAATGGCTAGCAATGTTGAAATGTTGAAATGTCTTTTTTTGTATCAAGTGCAGGATTTAACGCCCACCCATTTTCCTGATATTTAAGCTAAGCTACGATAAGATAAGATAAGATAATACTTTATTATCTCAGAGTGAACGTTTTCTTGACTGTACAGGACCGTAAAAACACAAGCGGGTAAAGTAAAGTAAAATTGTTCCCGCATCCGATCCGGACATTGGGGTTTGCCTTGCTTGTGAGACAACTTCCTCGGCCTTAGGCATAATATTGTGGTAGGATTGCCAGTTCCTTTCCACGTCACCTTTACTTCCCCAACTGGGAGTCAGGTACCCACTACTGCTGGGTGGGCAGGAGGGGGCGAAAAAAAATCCGTATCTGAACCGAGGCTCGAACCGCTCCGCCACCGCACTCTCTCACATGCAAGTATACATACACATTTAAATTATATTATTTCTCTAATTAAAATTCAATATGAAAAGAAAAGTAAAGCTGACAAAAAGGTTGTATTATCTCACATCAGACGCATCATTCAACCACAGGCAGGAATTTAAATACAAGACCTTTGGAGTGATATACAAGATACATACTCCAAAGCTCTTCAAAATCACAAGACACACTCGACCACTGCAGGATATTCACCCCTAGTCAAAATAAAATAATATGGCGACAAGTTCCTCTCAGCGGGTCAGCAAAAAATGATATCATTTGAAAGTTTAATACACCAACCAGTACCGTAGCTGTTAGTTGTTTTTTTCTTTTGGTCGTTTCACGCAGTAGAGTGGTGTCCGTGGCCTTGTGGTGAGGCTACCAGACTCGTAATCGTGAGATTGAGGGTTTGGGAGTTCAAGCCTCCGCTCGGCCCGACGTTGTGTTCTTGGGAAAGGCACTTTACGCAATTTCTCCATCTTGGCTCGGTTTTTTTCGGAGATGGACGTTTAACTCGGAGGTCCCGCCTCTCAAATAACCTAATAGTGTTGATAGGGGCGATAAACCTAAACCATTTCACCATTTTTTCAAGCAGTCGAGTAGAGATGCGAAAATCGAGCAGTGGGTGAGAACGTTCATGTCACCGAGTATCTCCAAGTTTATTCTGGGATACTGTATCTCGCTCATCCCGGGTTGCCTTGACAGGTAGAGCCGACTCACCCCGCTTCCCAAAAGTTCAATAATATTGTTGACTACAGTTTACAATAAACAAACGTATTTTTATTACTACTATTTTTCGGTAAGTGTTTTAGGGCGGGGCACATTAAATATTTTCAATTTATAGGAAATTTTGACTTTTTCCAGAGTGGCGTCCGAAGCCTACTCGTATCAATTTTGGACCACCAAGAGATCTTTAACGTGCTCAACTTGCACACGTGACCTCCGAGATTTTTCGCCCTTGTCCGAGAAGGCTAAGAGTAGATCTTTCCTACCAGAAGATCAGGGTGCGGCAGAAAGACAGCAGTAAGAAGGAGCCAAGGAGTAGCAGTAGAAAGGCTGCGACTCAGGAGCCCAGAGGAGGTGGCAAAGGAGATGATAGGGGTGAGGGCAGAAAGTGGACAGGAAAGCAGACGACAGAACATGGCTAGAGAGCAGGAAAGGGGGTGAAGGAGCTAATTTTAGAGAACATTTCCGTTGCTCTCAGGATTCGAGCCCGGGACCTTTGAATGAGAGGCGAACACCTCTAGGCAACGATAACTCTTACCCTCCTCCCCCAACAACAGTTTACGATAAACAATCATAATTACTATGAGATTGAGCCAAGATGATTATCACACTCACCTGTCTCAGCCCAGAGTTTTAGTCCTGCTCGGGCGCTTAGTGTTTCTGAAAAGGTAAACGATTAAATATAAATTTTCATCCCATTTGAAATGAGTATAACAAATGAATCTACTTTTTTCATATAGTAGTGTACAATGAAATGGATATTGTTATTCTAGGTCGACGTGAGAGTTCTGGGGGTGAAGATGATGGATAGATAGATAGATAGATAGATAGATAGATAGATAGATAGATAGATAGATAGATAGAGATAGAGAGAGAGAGAGAGAGAGAGAGAGAGAGAGAGAGAGAGATTAAAAGAAAGGTATATTGTGGTAATTGATAATTGCGTGGAACGCTAACTGTCTGCTTACACACAAGAGTCCTGATACACACTTAAAGCGACTCATTATTTGCTATACCCAGAATTGATACCATCAACTAACATCGTACTACAATAGCGAGGCTTCATTGTAAAATATACACACACTGCACAGTGTTCGAATCATATCTATTTTTCTTCTTCTTCTTCGAGAAAATCAAATGTGGAAGTTGAAAGCATATTGCCCACAAAGAGCAGCGAAATAAAAAGTTACATTCAAGACGTCAATCTGAAGCCAAGTCAAGACTGGTAGCTAATTGCTGGTTTCTCATTTTATCAACTCCAGCGAATGAGTTCAAAAAGGGAATGTTTGAATGTCACCAAAAAAAGAAACAAAACTGAAGACAATCTCATCCGAAAAACATTGATTGCTTTTGTGTCGCGAGCAAGGAAGTTCGTGTTTGACGGATGATGTTTGCTTCTTCCTCCCTATTCTTCTCCTGCCCTAATTCAGTAAGTTGGCTGCCCAGGTAGTGTTTTCTGAACCTATAATATTATTATTGACATTGGAAGATTTTACTTCGTGGTTATTACGATAATAACTTTCTTCCTTTTGTGACTCTTCTGGATTAGGAGAAATTCTGTTATTCTTTCTGATCTCATGCTCAATTTTCTAAAAACGTGTGCTATCTTTTTAAAGCTTCCCTGATAATCAAGATATTATCCTCTTTATGAACGTCCACAAAGCCACCCGAAGAAAATGGCCTAGGAGGAGGTATTACTGAATACTGCTTTCTTTCGATTGCTGGAGTTTAAAGGTTGAGGTATTCTTGTGTGATAGAAAGAAAAAGAGGAAATGAACAGAAGTGAAACTGCCAGCGTCTACGGCGCAATTGTCATCAGGCTATTTATTGTCGTTGCACGTGAAAGACGCGAGTTCGAATCCTGGGTGGAGATTTTTTATTTTTTGGAGCAGAGGCTGTTCACGTTCGATTATCTCAGTTTATATAGCTTTCCACCCAGCAGTAATGGGTACCTGACTTCGAGTTGGGGAAGTAAAGGTGGCGTGGAAAGGAACTGGCCACCCAGCAGTAATGGGTACCTGACTTCCAGTTGGGGAAGTAAAGATGGCGTGGAAAGGAACTGGCCACCCAGCAGTAATGGGTACCTGACTTCGAGTTGGGGAAGTAAAGGTGGCGTGGAAAGGAACTGGCCACCCCACCACAACATGCCTAAGGCCCAGGAAGTTGTCTCACTAACAAGGCAATCCCTTGGGGGAACAACTTTACTTTTTGTATTGCATTGTTCGAAACATGTCTGAAGTATGCTGTGCCCCAGATTGCCTTAGCTGGGTTGATTGCGGCGTAAAAGTTTGGCAGCTCTTCGCTACTTTAGAAATACAAAGTTCTATCTTCGCTCTTTTGCCCGTTTTGAGTTACTAAGACCACGAGGTTACAAACCAAATTAATTATGTTCTATCTGCTCTATCAAAATCGAAAAATAATTCGGAGTCGGTATCAACATTACATTCGAAGAATTGCATTCAAAACAGCTTAACAAATTGTGAAACTCACACAGGACTTTGTAATTCTGGGATATCGAGTTACTGTCAGGACATTGGACATTGGGTAAACGTCATTTTCGACACACACTTTCTTAACTCTATCCATCCGTAGTGTTTTACTATCGTATCCATACGACATCGGGAACTCTGTGCCACCACTTTCCAAAGAGTAAATTTACTCGTAAATCCGATCCGTACGCTTTGCATAGCAGTCTGTCAATATGATTTTTTTGAGAAATATTGAAAGTTTCAAAGAGATCTTCGCACTTGAAGTATTCTAAAATGTGAAGAATAAAACCCCTTGTGTACAAAATGACCCTGGGCTTAAGTAAGCTAAAAGTGTCTATCACGCATGACCTCTCAGCTACCTTAACGTGGCGCCACTGAGAATGGAGACCCCAGGTGTGAACATGGTGAAATGGTACGGGTTTAGCGCCACTATTAACACTATTAGGTTATTTAAAGGGTGAGACCTCTTAGTTTAACGTCCGTCTCCGCTAGGACCGAGCCAAGTGGGAGGTTCGTGTAAAGTGTCTTCCCCAAAGACACAACGTCGGACCGAGCTGAGGCTCGAACCCCCGAGCTCGCAATCTCATACCCCAGGTGTGTGTACTAGGTCAAGTAACCTCAGAACTGAGGGCTCAAGTTTATTTTTACATGCTACTAGACCTCATTGTTACGTTTTTTCATTGTTACGATATTTTAAAAAATTGTCAGCTTCTGTTTTTAGATTGATAAGATGAATGTTAAGAGAGATATTCTTTGCTCAGAACACAACGTCTTGTGTTACTGTAGTATAGTATATTGTATATTGTATTGTATTGTATTGTAAAGTGCCCAGAGCCTGTGTACTTTAATCGGGGTTGGGCGCTATATAAATGTCATTTATTGTTATTATTATTATTATTATTTTTATTATTATTATTATTATTATTATTATTGTTGTTGTTATTATTAGTATTATTATTACTACTATTATTATTATTATTGTTATTATTATTATTATTATTATTATTATTATTATTATTATTATTATTATTATTATTATTATTATTATTATTATTATCATTACTATCATCACTATTATCATTATTATCACTATTATCATTATTACCATCACTATTATCACTATTATTACTATTATCATTTTTATTATCATTATTATTATTATTATTATTGATATTATTACTATTATTATTAATTGAATGGTTCCTTGAGATTCGGAGAGATGATACCCTCTTTCATGTCCAACTCAATCTTCTAACATCTAGTGTTCACACGAAATCAATGTACCCTTTTTGGGACGGTGACATAGCGGTGGGGACAATGAGCTGATGGTGAACGTATCATTTACTAATGCATTCTCTTCTGATTAAATGACGCGGACTGGGAAAACTGGATAAAACACTAAGATCAAAATGAGAAGAAAGTGTATTGTATTAAAATTTATCTTCCTAAAGAAATGGTTTTGTGTATTTTCGATACAAAATACGTGTGAGAATATAACGTTACAAATATCACTAACGCATGATAAAATACCCATTTGTCCCAGACCACATTCAAAGCAGCCTAGAAAAATGTCACGACTATTTTTTAACATACAGGATTTTAATTTTTTTTCTTCAAAGACTCCACCCACACCATTTACAAATACCAGCGTATGCGGTGTAGCGGTCAGGGGCCTCGCTGTCCCACCCAGGAGACCCAAGTTCGATTCTCGAGAGGGAAGAAAGTTTTATCGAGTGTCTCGGACTTTCTGCTGGGATGTTGTGTATCCCTCTCGGCCCGGGTTGGCGCCTCCTAAATGATCTAAATTGTGTCTCGATGGAGGTGTAAAACCTTTTAGATTAAAAGATAGAAAAAACCCATCACACCCTAACAAGATTTCTTGACCCAGAAATTGCACACAATGTTTTCCATACTTTGTGAGAGTGTTGGGGCAGAAGAGGAGGGGTTGGCTGGGGGGGGGGGGAGGCAGGTGGGTGGAGGTGGGTGGAGGTGAGAACAGAAGTTGTTGCAAGGACTATTGCATTACATTTTTCCAAGACGTGTAGGGGTAATATTTTAAAATGAATTCTTTTATTTTTTTTAAACTGGCGTCAAAAATATTTGTAATCCCAGCTTCTCCTCTTCTCCTATACTCAGGTGAAAAGAAAACTAATAGCTGTCGACTGTGAATAGTCAAGTAAATCAATAAATCAAAAGGTTGTTTTAGTTTTAGTAAGAGTTTTACGGCACTTGCAACACAATAAAGGCATATAAGTGCCGAAGATTAGAGGTGTTACAAGAGAGTAACAAATACGAAAAAGAAGGAGGGGAGATAAAGATGATAGATACTTGATAGGAAAGAAGAAGCAAGCCACACCAGAGCACCCGCCAACCACCTACCAAACCGTTGAACACAGTTGCAGGTTGTTTCAGAGCAGCAATGATTCTATTACGACCTAAGTTCTTCGACAGTAGTGATCAAAAAGTCACTTATCTTTACGTCTCCAAGACCGACGTAGGAAAATACAGTTTCTGAAGGGATGAAGAATACAGTATGGACCCCCCCCCCCCTGGCGGTGCTACTGACTGAAATGTCTTCAGGCTATTTCCAAAGGGGGGAAATTAACCATGTTCTTATGCACTGTAGAATTGTTACTGTAAATGGGATGATTCATCGATATCATGCTCACGACTGTGCCTGAACTGCAACATGGAACTGCTGCTTTTTCTTTCCTAATCCTTACTATCGTCATTTTCCCTCTAAATGTACTTCTTTTGTATGTTTGTCACAGTCTTGTGACCCGCCGTTTCCGCGGTACCTTGATAGTCGAAGCAGACTTTGTGCTGTTAAAGCTAAAGAGGTGAGCAGAGTAAGTCTGATTCCCTGTAAGGACTCCTCTGTTGACATCCACCCCCTGGCGCTCACATGGCTTTATGCAGTTGCGAGCGCCGTAAAACCTCTACTAAAACTAAACAAACAGTAAAGAAGGACTGTTCTGATTGAATGACAAGGTTGGGAAAACTTATAGGACATAACAAGAAAGTGTATTGCATTTATCTTTCGAAAGAAATGGGTTCTGTTGTTTGTTTTTTTCGGAACAAATGCGGGTGAGAATATGATATATTATAATAGTAGTATTACTAATACATACACAGGCATTGTGTGTTCATGTAGTATTTCCTGTCTCTACGTGAACAACAGTTGGTTTAGGTGTGTGTCGGGTGGGTCTGTCATTGCAACCTTTGGGGCATGATAGAAACAACCACAGCACACCATCAGAAAGTTAGTTTTAGGAAATGTTTTACGGCACTTGCAACACAATACGGTCATATGACTTCCGAAGATTAGAGGTGTTGCAAGAGAGTAACAAACAAAAAATAGAAGGAGGAGAGATCAGGGCGATTGATGTTTGATAGGAAAAAAGGAGCAAACCACGCCAGAGCACTCGCCAACCACCCACTACCAACAGAAAAAGGCTTCTCGAGGAAGAATACAATACATGGACACTGATCCTCCGATACCAGTGTGTGTGCACAACTGTGTGTGATATTTGTTACCTTTTAAGGACAAGCGGACTAACCCAGATTTTGGGGGTTTCCAGAAATCTTGCCCTACGCCAAAAGTGGGCATTGCCCTACCTAAAGGAGAAGCTTGGTTTCATTGGTGTGTCTATTTGTTTGGTTGTAGAGAAAACTCTCCTTGTCTTAAAAAGAAACTGAACTAGGGGCAAAAATTTGACCTTAGATTTTCTCAACACAGCATTTTTCGGGATAGCCCCCTTGTGCTTAAAAGCGACCATTTATTTTGGTATATTGTTATAGTCTTCGACTTCTTCCAATCCTTTGCCTCCTCTATAACTACACCCCCTCCACCCCCTCCTCCCCCCGCTTACCACTCATCCCCCCACTACCCCCCCACTCATCCCATCCCAATCCCCCCCCCCCCCCTCCAACGTACATCACTGAGCCTTGTTCGTACAGCCTTGCGGGACTAAAAACCTGATGATGGTATTTGGCGGGTAAAAAGGGGATGTTTAGCGGGTAGCCAAGGAGCGTTTAGCGGGGGACGAAGTGTAGTTAGCGGGAAACAGCCTGGTTCGTTAAATAACTGTTTTCTGTATGGTTGCGGATGGTTAGGTGGGGGGGGGGAGGGGGAATGGGGGCCGGGGCGTGTAATCAGAGATCACATAACAGCTACGGCTAGCACATAGAACCTCGTCCTATAAGAGCCAGATCCACGTATCATGATTTTGGCGTGAAAATCATTCTTTTACCCGAATCGAAAGCTCGCATCATGGGCTTCATTTCTGTATACGTTTCATTGAGTTCCCCGCCTTAAAATCGCTATAAAAAGCAAATAACGGTTTCACTTTGCTTCAAAAATTAGCGCACTTTTGAGATGTGCGGAATGGATTTCAATATTGTTACAACTTGGATGACACGACAAGAATTACTACGGACTCGACAGTAAAGCCAAGAATTCCTAAATCATATAAAATGCTTTTAGGGCTTGAACGTGTCCGGTGTGTAGATCATTCATACTTACCTACATCAAAGATAGTACAAGACAAGATGGGCCACTTCTCTCTTTGAGCCAATTAAAAAAGTGTCCTCAAAATTTGGTGGCGCCCTCTTCACAAAAGCGCACTCTTTGCGAACAGTGTTACCCTACTTGAGTTTTTAAAAATCAAAGTGAAACTAGCAAGTTTTGGGATAAATTTCGGAAGAACGCTTTTTAAAAATGGTTACGCTGACAAAAAACCTCGTTTAATTTGACTTTAGAATGAAGGGCGAGAGGTCATTGAAATAAAAGAATCCTAAAACTCCGCACTGAACGTACCCGAACTGCTGCTGAACAGCAGTCGATCTGCGCACGCAAGGAGGTGCTATTCCTATTCTTCTTCTGGAAAAACGAAAGAGAGCTTCAAAACAGACTGCAGCGCCATCTGAAGCAAAGAGCATACTTCCTGCGGACACTTTTTAGGCTGAGTGGCCCATCTTGACTTATACTATCTTTGCCTACATTAAACAGTTTTTTGTCCCTCCTGAACAATTCGTTAAAACCTTGATACGTGGAGGAACTGGCTCTTCTTATAGGACGACATGCTGGACAAGAAAAAAAAATCATTTCTTTTTCTCTTTCTCTCTTTCGTTCACCCATTAGGTCTCAGTCCTTGTCTTTTTTTATCTGTCCCTCTGTGTTTTATTATTTCTTTCCGGTTGGTTTCGCACCCTTCCTCCTCCTCCTCTCTCTCTCTCTCACTCTCTCTAGCTCTCTCTTTCTCTCTCTCCAGCTCTAGCTCTCTCTCTCTCGCTCTCTCTCTCGCGCTCTCTCTCTCTCTAGCTCTCTCTCTCTCTCTCTCTCTCTCTCTCTCTAGCTCTAGCTCTCTCTCTCTCTAGCTCTCTCTCTCTCTCTCTCTCTCTCTAGCTAGCTAGCTCTCTCTCTCTCTCTCTCTAGCTCTAGCTCTCTCTCTCTCACTAGCTCTAGCTCTCTCTCTCTCTTGCTCTCTCTCCCTCTCTCTCTAGCTCTAGCGCTCTCCTTCTCTCTCTCTAGATCTTTGTCACTCTCTCTAGCTATCTCTCTCTCCCTTTCAGCTCTCTCTGTCTTTCTCTCTCTCTCTCTCTCTCTCTCTCTCTCTCTCTCTCTCCCTCTCTAGCTCTCTCTCTCTCTCTATCTCTTTCTCTGTAGCTCTACCTTTTTCTCTCTAGGTCTCTCTCTCTAGTAAGAATTTTACGGCACTTGCAACACTATAAGGTCATATTATATTAAATGCCGAAGATTAAAGGTGTTACAAGAGAGTAACAAACACAAAAATAAAGAAGGAGAAAAGATCAGGACGATAGATGTTTGATAGGAAAGAAGGCACAAACCACAACAAAGCACCCACTCCTTATAAATGATCTAAATTGTGTTCATGGGAGTGTGAAACAACTATATTTAAAAAAAAAGCCCAATAACCCCAAAACCAACAACTCATTACGAACGTGGAAATGATATTCTTAGGCAAAGTTTTCCGATTTGAAGATAGCTCAACTGCGGTATCAAGTTACCGTAACCTTAGGCCAAAAGTGCTCACTCAATTAACGCGTAAAGACTTTCCAGGATGCGGAGATGGTATGAGCACGTCAGTCTAATCTCTGTTTACAGAGTGAGCGACATGGAGATGAGGGGG
>NW_004798590.1:83763-85263 GCF_000002075.1 Aplysia californica | reverse complement strand
CAGATAGATGTAAAAGTGTAAACATGTTATATTCAAATAAATCTATTGTAAAATGATGAAAAATGCAGCCTGGAAGGGGAATAAAGAGGCTGACAAACAAACACAGAAAGAGACAGACAGATGACGTTTGCTTTATGTTCTGAGATTGCTGAAGACAAGATTACCCTATCAGACGTGCAATGGAATTCAAATGGAAAGAGAAAGCGGGGAAGACCGATTGGAAGCTTTAGAAGCACAATGAGAGATGAGGCAATCACCCGAGGCCTGGATTTGCCGAAATTGGAGGACGTAGCAAGGGACAGACAAGCGTGGCGTCGACTGCTCTCCACCTATTGTGCTTAACGGTATAGGGAGAGAGTATTTAAGTAAGTAAGAATAAAGAGACTGACAGACAAACACACAAACAGTCCGACAAATGACGTTTGCTAACATCATTATGACGTCAAGGCAATGAACCACGGCAGTATGATTGCTCTATCCCGCGTTCATCACGTGACTACCCGCAGACGATCAGCTGGCATTTTCCCGCCCCAACGCCGACGATCAGACCACCTCTGACATCTACTTGGTGTTTATTCCAACAGACGCTAATGGTTAACTAAATAACCCAACGTCACGTGATCCGCGAGAGGGGGAGATAACTCTGGCGGCTGATCACCTGTGGGGTTTTCTCTTCTTCTAACAAACTGGAGTACCGATATGACGGAGCTACTTTATTTCCCAGAAAAGGCTACGGAAATCGTATTTGAGAACAGGCTGTGAAGTGTTGGTTTGTGAGGTTATAATCCAATAGTTATAAATCTCTCTAAACAGACGCAGGGAGCTCTCGTGGCCTAGTGGTTAAGGTGCTCGCCTCTCATTCAAAGGTCCCGGGTTCGAATCCGGGTAGCGACCGAAAAAAAATCTTTTCTAAAATTGTCTCCTTTCCTTTCCTGCTCTCTAGCAGTGTTCTGTCGTCTACTTTTGTTTCCTCTTTCTTCCCCCACCCCTCACCTCATTTGCCCCCCCTCCTCTGGTCTCCTGACTCTTTCTGTAGCCTTTCTCCTGCTACTCATTGGCTCCTTCTTACTGCTGTCTTTCAGCCATACCCCTGATCTTCTGATAGGAAAGATCTACACCAAGCCTTCTCGGACAAGGTCGAAAAATTCGGGAGTCCCTTATGCAAGTTGCGCACGTTCCAAAAAGGAAATTTACTCGTTAATCCGACCCGTCCGCTTTGCCTAGCAGTCTGTCAAAATGATTCTTTTTTTTTTATTTTTTAGAAATACTGAAGTTTCAAAGAGATCTTCCCACTAGAAGTATTCTAAAATGTGAAGAATACAACCCCGGGGGTACAAAATGACCCCAGGCGTACGGATAGGGTTAAGCAAAGGAAATATGGCGTACACTAAGTGGTTTAATCATCATGCCATTGGCATGACACCTGCAAAAACAGCTTATCTAAGCTTGGAGTAGATGTTAGCATCTGGGAAGAAATAGCTGAGGACAGGAAAACAAGAA
>NW_004798590.1:80000-82522 GCF_000002075.1 Aplysia californica | reverse complement strand
AGTTCATGTATATAATCATTAAGAAGACATGCTTCTTTTACTTTTTTTTCAAACAATGTTAGCTCTAGTCCCATCTTCCTCTGCTCTGATGAGTCACGGGGGATGTGGGCACCCGCTATCCCGTTCCCTATTGGAACCATCTTTAATGTCACCGTGAACTTCCGAAATGGTGGGCACAATCGTTCAACAGTGACCTGAATGACGTTTTGTACTGGTCGCACAGTCGTAGGGAACTGAGAACTGAGACATTGCACTGTATCTATCCGGAGACGTCTCCGACGGAGATAGACCAATCAAAATGTATTGTCACGCACGACGTGTTGGAATCAGGCACTTGTCAATTTTTGGGCATGTGAAGTTATTGGTATAATCTGAAAGCTGTTTCATTTACCTTGCTATCAATTTTTAAAAAACAACTATCCATCTAGCTTGAACAGAAGTCAAATTATTTGCGACTGAAGGAGGTGAGGTCGCCTGGTTTCAGTGGCGAAATTAGAGCGAAAATTGCCGCCAAAGTTTGGTCACTTTAATAGTTAAAGAGTTTTTGAAAACGGAAATGACATATCAATATTATTTTGTTCCTTTTATCAAAGTTTTTTTCAGTGAAATTCACATTGTCTTTTTATACAGACATATTAATAAAAAAGGTTGTGCCCCCCCCCCAAAAAAAAAAAATCGATAAAAATGTCCAACCTAGGGGAAAAGAGCCTGTTTCTCCGATTTCTGTATTTTGACAAGCGTCTGGTTTCACCACGCTGCCTCACTATTGTGCGTCTATACTAATAAAAAAATATGGGTGGGGGGTTAAAGGGGGCATGCCCCCCCCTCCTGTTTTAACATATAATTTGGTATTTTACAGTTATGTTTGAAACTTTCTTCAAAATAATATATTTGTGACAGTTTTAGTGGTTATATGTGTTGTCTGCAGCAAACAATACGCGCAGTTTGACTCCCAAGGCAGTGCAAGTGTGTGCGGGAGTACGTCTCTGAATAGTTCCTGGCTGCTCGCCGGAGACGTCTCCGAATATCTTCTGCCGAGACATTGAGTCAAGTTTCTCACACAAGGAATCTCTTGAAACGACTTGGAAGTTCGGCTAGCCATATATTATTCCTTATCTTGACTGCCATCTCCCATGTTGCCTTATACCCACCGGAAGCGACCCCGCCCCATCCGCGCCCCCTTTCACGCCCATTTCTTCACTGACAGCCACTGAGTAACACGCAACTGAACAAACAAAAAATTGCCGTTTCACTGAAAACGAAAATTGACGGTAAAGTAGCGAAACGTTTTGGACAGGACTACTTTATGATGTGGTAGGAGTTCAACGTTTCTTTTAACCCCTTCACTACCTGACCCGAGACAGTCTCGGGCTCTCTCGTTGGACAATGAACAGAAACGAATTACTGCGTTAAACAAACCTCGATGTTTACAACAACACCATATTTTTTATTTGAAGTCTTAAAAGCAAATTGCTCTTTATGGCTTGCATTCTCCTCCCCAACCCTTCATGATCCCAAATCTTCAACCCCCAGCCCCTCCCCCCCACACACACCCTCAGCATTATACCATTATACTCCTCCCTTTTCCCCTCACCCACCGCCCTCCCCGCATTTTCCACTCAAGCCCCCTCCTCTACTCAATTCTTGGGCCTCATGGGAGGGGTTAATAACCCAATATTGGGTAAGCGGGCCTAAAAATTCATCATCCACAATATTATGGAACAGATCGCGCCAAGTTGAGACAACTCTTTGTACAGCAGTATTGTAGAAGTGTTACACCCCTTGGACATTGCTTCGATGATTTAGGAGTCTGGCTGCTCCGACCCTGTCTGTCATGACCCATCCGGAAGGAGAGTAACATTTTGGCGCTCATATGGTCGCTTTTAAGTACAAGGGGGCTATCATGAAAAATGCCATGTTGAAAAAATCGAAGGAAAAGTTTTTGTTCCTTGTTCAGTTTCTTTAAAAGACAAGGAGAGTTTTCTCAATAAACCAAACAAATTTACAGACCAATGAAACAAAACTTCTCATTTAGGTAGGGTAATGCCCACTTTTGGCATCGGTCATGATTTTTGGAAACTCTCGAAATCTGGGTTAGCACGTTAGTCCTTAAAAGCGACCATGTGACCTTATGCATTTGCTAGCGCCGTAAAACCTTACTGAAACAAAAAGGAGAGGAATGCAAAATCCCAGCAGAAAGACGGAAGTACTCAAGAAACGTTCACGCCTTTAAAACTTAATATTTACGCCACTTTTGAGGAAAAGAGTACGTTGAAGTCTAATAGGATTCATAACAAAATAATAATGATGATTATGATGACAATAATGTTAATATTTATTTGCATTTATATTTTGAAAGGTCATTTCCATTTTGTAAAAGCCTATTATCCATGAATAGCAGAAAATCGCGAATAATGGTGCTTTCTCCGTCCCCCTCTCTCTCCCTCTCCCCCCCTCTCTCTCTCTCTCTCTTTCTCTCTCTGTCTGTCTGTCTGTCTGTCTGTCTGTCTGTCTGTCTGTCT
>NW_004798590.1:73948-75199 GCF_000002075.1 Aplysia californica | reverse complement strand
CCTATAAGAGAAGTTTGGTTTCATTGATGTGTTTGATTATAGAGAAAACTCTCCGTGTCATTAAATTTTATTAAAGAAACTGAACAAGGGTCTAAAAACTTTACCTTCGATTTTCTCAATAGAGCATTTTCTGAATGCAATTCTTTGAATATCTTGGTACTCACTCCGAATAATCTTACCATTTTGATAGAGCAGATAGATCTAGAACATTTAGTTTCTGAATAAATATCTTAGTAACTCAAATACGGCCAAAATGTTCGAAAGATCTTTGTACTAATTTCTAAAGTAGCGAAATATATCTGTGCAAATTAGCTGCAAAGTTCTATCTGACATTTTTTGTCGTTTTCAGTGACTAAGACTATGAGATCAAAAAACAAAATAATATTATGTTCTCTAATATGCTCTATCAAAATCATCTTAAGATTGTTCAGAGTTGTTATCATGATATTATTAAAATGATTGTATTCGAAAACTCCTGTCGCGATGTGAAATTAAAAGTGTTTAACGTCAAATTTCTCAAAACTAGGTACCGGTACTGCGAGAACAGAACTGTGTCTTTCTCTTTTTTTTAAAGTAGAGGTTATACGGCGCTCACAACTGCATAAGGTCATATGCGCGCCAGAAGATTAGAGGTGTTACAAGAGAGTAACAAATATAAAAAAGAAGAAGGTGAGATATTAAGAACGATAGATGTTTCATAGGCAAGAAGAAGCAAACCACACCAGAGCACCCACCAACCACCCACTTTGTCTTTCTGAAGTAGCGAAATAAATGTCAGTGATGCCAACCAACCGCTAAGGCCCGATGAAATCACGTGAGATCAACTGACTCGGCCAATGAGCCTCCCGTACATGGAATTCTAACAACACCAGTCGCCTCTGGGAACAATTCTATCCTTGTGGCTTGCCGTCGAGATCCCTCGAAATTTGAATAATTACACCAAATTGGCTTTTCGCAACGACGCGACAAATGTAGGGGTTTTTTTTCAGCTGCATGTTGCCTGTTTCCAGGTTTTCCCAAACAGCAACTTGTAGCTTTTCAATTAAAGGATGCTTTTTCGTGGTGGAATAGAACAGGATGCAGGGTTTTTATTTTTGTGTCTATGATAATATTTAGTTTGTGTGTAGTCGGAGTGTGTGTGTGTGAATGTGTGTGTGTGTGAGTATGTGTGTGTATGTGTGTGTGTGTGTGTGTGTGTGTGTGTCTGTGTGTGTGTGTTTGTGTGTGTGTGTTTTTGTTTGTGAATGTATT
>NW_004798590.1:70484-71826 GCF_000002075.1 Aplysia californica | reverse complement strand
TGAGAGAGAATAAGAGAGATAGAGGGGATAAGAAACAGAGAGAATACGAGAGAGAAAATAAGAGAAGGAGAGAGAGAAGGAGAGAGAGAAGGAGAGAGAGAATAAAAGAGGGAAAAGAGATAGATAGAGAGAGAGAAATAGAGAGAGAGAAAGAGAGGGAGAGAGACAAAGAGAGGGAGAGAGTGAGGAGGGATAGAAAGATAAACAACGTCAGACAAAATGGATAAAATAGAGAGATAAAGGACGACAGTTAGAAAGGGATAAAATAGATAAACAACGTCAGTCAAAAAGAGATAAGATAAAGAGATAAAGGACGTCTGACTAAAAGGGATAAGATAGAGAGATAAAGGAACTCAGTCAAAAAGGGATAAGATAGAGAGATAAAGGACGTCAGTCAAAAAGGGACGAGATAGAGAAAAAAGGACGTCAGTCAAAAATGATAAGATAGAGAGATAAAGGACGTCAGTCAAAAAGGGATAAGATAGAGAGATAAAGGACGTCTGACTAAAAGGGATAAGATAGAGAGATAAAGGACGTCAGTCAAAAAGGGATCAGATAGAGAGATAAAGGACGTCAGTCAAAAAGGGATAAGATAGAGAGATAAAGGAAGTTAGTCAAAAAGTAATAAGATAGAGAGATGGCACCAGGAAGAAAAGGAAGAAGACAACAATAGGAAGAGGAAGAAGCAGAATGGCGGGAATTCTCTAACGACCAGGCACATCCTAATGAGCGGGGCGGTGGGCGGGGGAGAAGAAAAAAAACTGCAGACGTAGAAAATTAACCGTTTCCCGCACTTTCTCTCAACGAGTCTGAAGTGGCAGCATATTATGTGAGGCATCGAGGTGAAATCAGGCGCTCGTCAAAATAACGAAATCGGGGGAACAGGTATTTTTCCCCAGTTTTGAAATTTTGATGCAACTTTTTTGTTTGTTTTTGGTTAAACCTCTTTTATATTCATATAAAAACACATTTCCATGTGAAATTTACGGAGAAATACAAAAATAAAGCCATTTTTCCGTTTTCGAAGATCCTTTAGTTATTGGAGTTTCCAAACTTTGGCGGTCATTTTCTGGCTAATTTGACCACTGAAACCAGCCGACTTCACTTCCTTCAATAGCAGACATCTTGAGTTCTATTCAAGATAAATGGATAAGGATATTTATTTCATTGGAAGAAAGGCAAATATTATATAAATCAGCTTTCACATGATACCAATAACTCCACATGCCCCAAAATTGACGAGAGCCTGATTCCACCACGTTGTGACACATATATGTTTCCCTCGCGCTGGTAAGAACGAAATGGAGAGAAAAACGGCTTTTTTTTTAAACGGGTGGGGATT
>NW_004798590.1:67481-68511 GCF_000002075.1 Aplysia californica | reverse complement strand
ATAATATGTAATATATATAATAGTACGAACTTTAAAACTAAGGTCGCAAAGTATGAATAGATAACTGTACGGACAAACGAAACAAAGAGCCAACTTTTAAGAACTTCCAAAGTCGGAATATTCTTACCTTCTCCTTTCTCCTAAAAAGGAGGTTATTTCAGTCGTATACTCCTCTGAGACAAGCAAAGTTTATACAGTCCACGCCTGGATGAATATTCATAGATTGTTCCTTTCCCTTAATGGAAACATCTGTTAGAATTTCAAATTTCCCTTTTTCCCGCTGGTACAACTTCCAAATCAAATCCTGCAGAGGCAGGGATGATTGCTAACTCCTTCAACGTTTGGAATAATCCATATTATTATTATTCAAATACCCGGTCGGTTGGTTGTATCCCAGCAGACGATGATACTATGACGTCGCGCTGGTACGTGGCTCTCGTGGTTCGGCGAGGGAGGAAGGAGTGCGCTGGCTGGAATCACATGTGGCTCATGCTACGGTGGTCTGGTCTGGCACTCACTGTGGCAGATGGGCAGCGCAGTTGTGGTGGGCAAAATCCGGATAGCCTATCCGGATAACCGGATAAT
Organism: Aplysia californica; assembly: GCF_000002075.1. Classification (NCBI taxonomy): domain Eukaryota; kingdom Metazoa; phylum Mollusca; class Gastropoda; order Aplysiida; family Aplysiidae; genus Aplysia; species Aplysia californica. The sequence goes on along the minus strand of NW_004798590.1, from coordinate 67,926 downwards.
TCAACAATGAAACATTATCCGAATCCAGACTCCTAAACTCTCTTTCCTGACTCATTTGCCTGCACCGAAGTGGGTGCACCCCTTTGTTGAAGTGGTGCTAACCCGTTTTTGGAAGTGTTTCTAACCCATTATATTGTCGAAGCAGTTCATAACACGTCATTTATTAATCGCCGCAGAGGTACCCTAACATAGTATCCGGATTTTGCAAAAGCGACTCATTGGCCAGCCCAAGAGCGCAGCACTAGTTCTTGCGCGATTCTGACGATGACGGATAGATGCTGTGAAGTGAACCATTGCGGGACTACGGGAGTCTCATTTTGGTCACGTGTGTTGTTTGGCGCCAGCCAATCAGGACGCAGGGATTAGTGTTTCTGCGAGTTTGAGGAGTACATTTCAGGGGTTGAAGAGAATGTGCATGTGTGTGCGTGTGTGTGTGTGTGTGGGG
>NW_004798590.1:64732-65932 GCF_000002075.1 Aplysia californica | reverse complement strand
TCGCTACCCGGAATCGAACCCGGGACCTTTGAATGAGAGGCCAACACCTTAACCTCTAGGCCACGAGAGCCCCCCTCCTTGGTTGGTATCCAGAAATTTTGACCTACACCAAAAGTGGGCCTTGCCCTACCCATAGGAGAAGTTTGGTTTCATTGGTGTATATTTGTTTGGTTACAGAGAAAACTCTCCTTGTCTGTGAGAGAAACTGAACAAGGGTCCAAGAACTTTACCTTCGATTTTCTCGAAACGGTATTTTTCGGGATAGCCCCCTTGTGCTTAAAAGCGACCATAGAGTCGACAATGTGTGAGACAGGCACCTACTGCCGGAGAGAGAAGTGGTTGTCTTAGACAAGTGGACGTTTTACACTGTCATCACTTTACTTGAATATACTTTCTCCTTTCTCCTTCCTCTTGTTTCGTGGAATGTCGAGGGGATCTGCAGTTTTTGGTAAACAGCTGGGTTGGTGGCTTCTGTTCTCGATGTAAATTATTCTTTAGGAGGACCTCTATAACGCCAGCCAGCCAGCCCCTGTATCCTGATTCTTTTGAGTTGTGTGCTCGAGAAGCTGGTTGACTTGGCAACATCCTCATCAAATGGCGAAACCATATTAAAAACAACAACACACAAACAAACAAACTAACTAACTAATAACTACCTAACAAACAAACAAACGTACACACGAACAAACACACACAGACAAACAAACAAACCCCCAACGAAACAACAACATATCTGGACACGGGAATCAAACTCATGCCTTCTGTATATGGCGACAAAGTACCTAACCGCTTCATCGCAGCCGCCGATCATGTGACCATCGAGCTACACAGACGACAGTGTTGTGTGTCAAGTCTTCGGTTTGTGTCCAGCAAGGATTTCAGCTCTTTTTTTAGTTTGGTTTTTGTAAGGTTTTACAGCGCTCGCAACTACATAAGGTCACATGAGCGCCAAGAGGTGGATGTCAACAGGGAAGTCCAAACCGGGAATCAGACTTACTCTGCTCACCTGTTTAGCCTCAACAGCATAAAGTCTACTTCGACTATCAAGGCAACCTGGAAATATAGCAGTTCACAAGAGAGTGACAAACATACAAAAGAAGCAGAAGAAAAATGACGATAGTAAGGATGAGGAAAAAAACCAGCAGCAGTTCCATCTATGTTGTTCCGGCACACTATGAGCATGACATTGATAAATCAGCC
>NW_004798590.1:58877-61125 GCF_000002075.1 Aplysia californica | reverse complement strand
TATACAAACCCCGAACAAACAACCACAAACAAAACAAAACAAAAAGAAACCAAAAGTAAATGTTCTATGAAATAAAATAGTAATGCTTACTTACAAGTGGCGCTCGTCATCCACAGAAGACAGTACTGATAAACAGTAAAAGTCTACTTAAGCCCTCCATTTAGAACTTAATTGACCAATGGCACCCATCCGGGTTTTCCACTCTCGTCTGGGACAGATTGTGTAGGGTGAGAAGTGGTTGGGGGTGGGGCGTATAGATATTCTATTTATTTCACTTAGAAAAATTAGAATCTGTTCATGATGCTTTCTGTATGATTGCTCGAGAAATGAATCTTTACACGGGCATGGAGAAAAATGACATCAATATAGGTTTATCTTGGAAAAAGAAAGATCAGGTATTTCCCAGTGGCCTGATAATTTGTTTTTCATCATTATGTCTTCTTACACCTTCCACTTTCGTTTCCCTGCTCTGTTGTGTGTCTTCTCCATTCGAAAGGATTTTAATTAATCTCAAGCGTTCTCCAGTTTCTGAACTCTACACGTCTCTGTTTCCCCTTTAAGCGTCGGGTACACTGAGATAAACTGGTACAGCTTTCGTTTGTAATTCCTTCTACCCGTGTCAAATACACAATCGTTGTCATCAGAAGGAACCGTGTCAGAGAGAATAAAACATACGTTGCGAAAAGGGAACGGTTTACAAACTGAATTAGAAACTTTAAGGTAATCCAAATCTTTAAAGGTTATTTAGAATCTAGAAACTTAACCGCGATCGAAATCTTTAAAAACCATTAACAAAACATGCCAAAAATCAAAGTTTTTAAAGGTTATTTAGAACCTAGAATCTTTATCGTAATCGACATTGCTAAAGATGATTGATTATTAACAAACAGTACAGTAATTAAACTTGTGAAAACTGCTAACAGAAGTGTACGCTTACTAAAACCTTGGGCCATACATGACAAATGCGTATAAAGTCCCTTCCCAAAGGACACAACGGGCGGAGGGGAGGGGCTCTTATGGCCTAGAAGTTAGGTGATCACCTCTCATTCAATAGGTTCGAATCCGGATATCTACGGAAACGTTTTTCTCTATTTTTTTTCCTTTCACTCCTTTCCTGCTCTATAACAATGTTTTGTCCTCTGCTTTCGTCTGCCCCCACTCCCTAGATCTCTGGGCCCCTGACTCTTTCTACAGCCTTTGTACTGCTTCTCCCTCGCTCCTTCTTACTGCTGTCTTTCAGCCACACCCCTAAGATCTACACCTAGCCTTCTTGGACAAGGGCGAAAAAACCCTCGAGGTCCCGTGTGCAAGTTGCGCACTTTAAAGATCCCTTGGTAGTCTAAAATCGATAAGAATAGGCTTCGGCCGCCACACGAGCAAAATTCAAAATTTCCTACCAACTGAAAAAGGTTTGGTGTGTGCTGCGCGCTCATGTGACCTTATTATGCAGTTGCGAAGGCCGTAAAACACTTACCCCCCCCCCCCTTGAAAAAAGGACGCAACGTCGAACTGAACTGAGCCACGAATACCGCGGTCCCACGACTGCGAGACTTACAGCCTAATAGGGGGTGCCCACTAGCGAGAGCGAATCGGGTCGGGTCGTCTGATCAGGTCGTTTTCTTGTGGTTTTAGTGCTCACTACAACCCTGCCGCGATTGTACCCGACGACCTGAAAGTAGAGAAAACCTTTAACCTCAATGGCTTCCAGGGCTCCTTTCCGCAGTTCACTGTTGCAGTGCTGCGGCAGCCTGGAATCCCATAAACGTAGTTACATCGATAACTTTCTATTATCAAAGATCATTCATAAGAAGATAGATCTAGCACTAGTTCACTCGGCCAAAAAAGTGTTATGCGGAAGTTCGCGCTTTGGTTCAGATTGTGCTGCAGTCTTTGTTTTGAAGCTCTCTTTTGTTTCTCCAGAAGAAGAATAGGAATAGCACAGTTTGTTAGTTCCGCTTTTATTGTTTTTCACACAAGTACGAGACTAACTCTGTTCGCAAAGTCTGCACTTTTCCGAAGAGGGTGACACCGGATTTTGAGTAGTGTCAACATGGACATTTGACTCAACCTGTTGTGATTGGCTGCAGACCACCCCATCGCGCTATTCGCAGGCCTGAAAACAAACACGTTTGCTTTTGTCTGTCACCGACCGAGTCATTGGTTTGTGCCATAATGGCCGCTTTGCGCCCTCAATTCGGCTTGCCCCGAAAACCAGATCGACCCGACCCGACCCGACCCGACCCCACCC
>NW_004798590.1:55930-57884 GCF_000002075.1 Aplysia californica | reverse complement strand
CTTATGCACAGTTGAATTGTACATGGGCTGATTTATCAATGCCATGCTCATACTGTGCCGGAACAACATATGGGGAACTGCTGCTTTTTCTTTCCTCGTCCTTATTATCGAATTTTTCCATCTACTTCTTTTGTATGTTTGTCACTCTCTTGTGAACTGCCTTTTCCATGGTGCCTTGATAGTCGAAGCTGACTCTGTACTGTTGAGGCAAGAGAGGTGAGCAGAGTAAGCCTTATTCTACTTTTGGACTTCTCTTTCGACACCCACCCCTTGGCGTTCATATGACCTTATGCAGTTGCGAGCGCCGTAAAACTTTACTAAAACAAAAGCAACCATGATTGTTGGCTCTGACAACAAGGGTCGACGTATCCCGTTTTCTAGACGGTGTAATTCGTGTTGACTGCGTCGATAAATGGTAACATTAATTATTTCTGTAAACACTGGGCAGAGAAGAAAACAAACAGTCTACACGTTTTTTCATTCTTCAAACGCCTGATGAGCCATAAATATATCGCAACCTCAGTGTCCTATTTCCATTTTTGATAACAGTGAAAACAGTTCATACCAAAGAGTGAGCTAAAGAAGAAGTCACATGTTCATGTTTTAAAAAAAATGGAGATAGAAAAAGAAAGCACTGAGTTCGCGACATGGTTGGCCCATTTTCGAACTCGATGTAAAGAAATAAATTTGTCAAAAATAAAAGTCTAATCCACCTATTTGATTCGATTCCATTGACCATTTCAAATTTCAGAAATTTTTGAAAACGAGAACTAGGTACACGTTTTAGAGGGTCTAGAGAAATATAGGAATCCACACCAGACTCAAACCCCAAACTTTCGCGCGCGGACCGAGCTGGTCACCAACTGCGCATGTTTTGTTCTGTCTTTTTTAGTAAGTGTTTTACGGCGCTCGCAACTACATAAGGTCATATGAGCGTGCGGGACACACCAGACATTTTCAATTGGTAGGAAATTTTGAATTTTACCCAGGTGGCTGCAGAAGCCTACTCTTATCGATTTTTGACCACCGAGGGATCTTGAACGTGCTCAACTTGCAGACGGGACCTCCGAGATTTTTCGCCCTTTTCCGAGTAGACTAGGTGTAGATCTTTCCTACCAGAAGATCAGGGGTTGGGCTGAAAGACAGCAGTAGGAAGGAGCCAAGGAGTAGCAGTAGAAAGGCTACAGAAAGAGTCCGGAGCCCAGAAGAGGGGGCAAAGAGGGTGAGGGTAGGGGGACAGAAAGTGGAGACGAAAGCAGACAACAGAACATTGCTTGTGAGCGGGAAAGGAGGTGAAAGGAGACAATTTTTGGGAAGAAAAATTTTCCGTCACTACCTGAATTCGAACCCGGGACCTTTGAATGAGGGGGGAACACCTTAACCTCTCCGCCATGAGAGCCCGCTGTTCAGTTCGCGCTCACCCCCGTTTTTTCCCACAAGTACTCGTTTCATCTTTGCTCTTTCCTGCTCCTGAACCCACCGTCTGCCACTTATGTGTTCTCTGTTGTGAGCACTCCTTCACCTCTCCTCCTCCTCATTAGTGCCCATTTTTCCTGGCCTGTAGTCCTGAAACACAGTCCATACAGCACTCTGTGATCTCTGCAAAAAGTATCCCCTGTTACAAATGGTTCATTTGATTTACCACTGTCTTCTTATCTTTCCCTTAACTTGGTGGTCTTCCTTTCTTTTATTCTCTTTTTTATTCCGTTTCCTTTTTTAAAGAAACACATTTCCGCTTTTAACCTTTTCAGTCTTGTCTTAGGTCCGTTTCGTTTCTTTCACAACGTCTTTACAGTTCCCAGTTTTGAAAATTTATCAAAAGAAATCTAATTTCACTAAAACGTTACATCTTTTAAACACTCTCACATCTCCCTTTTAAAAAAAAATTAAATCCCGTGTGTTCCTTTTGACAGAGAGAGAGGGAAGATTTTTTTAAGGAATTGTTTAACCCCCC
>NW_004798590.1:53388-55576 GCF_000002075.1 Aplysia californica | reverse complement strand
GAAGGTGATTGGAGTGTGTGTGGGAAGGGGATGGGGTGAGAGCGGTTTTCATAATAATATGGAGTTTATACAATTGAATACGTGTGTACACGCAGGAAAAGAATAGTTTGTGTGGGTTTGTGTGGGTTTGTGTGGGTTTGTGTGGGTTAATGTGGGTTTGTGTGGGTTTGTGTGGGTTTGCGTGGGTTTATGTGGGTTAGTGTGGGTTGTGTAGTGAGTTTGTGTGAGTTGTGGAGTGAGTTTGTGTGGGTTTGTGGGGGTTTGTGTTGGTTTGTGTGGGTTTATGTGGGTTAATGTGGGTTTATGTGGGTTAGTGTGGATTGTGTAGTGAGTTTGTGTGAGTTGTGGAGTGAATTTGTGTGGGTTTGTGTGGGTTTGTGTGGATTGTGGAGTGAGCATGTGTGGGTTTGTGTGGGTTTGTGTGGGTTTGTGTGGGTTTGTGAGGGTTTGTGTGGATTGTGGAGTGAGCTTGTGTGGGTATGTGTGGGTTTGTGTGGGTTTGTATGGGTTTGTGGGTTTGTGTGAGTATATGTACGTTTTTATAGGTTTGTATGGGTTTGTGTGTGTTGGAGATTGGGTTTGTGTGTGTTTGAGAGGTGACTGTAGATGTGTTTGTGTAAGTGTATGTGTGGGGGTTTTGCGCTTGAGGGTGGGGGTAGAGGTTACGTGGACTCCAACGAGCAAAACACAAATCACAGGTTGGAAAAAAACAACAACCCACCACATTCTGTAAATTGATCGCTTTTAAGCACAAGGGGGCTATCCTGAAAAATGCTGTTGTGAGAAAATTGAAGGTAGCGTTTTTGCTTCATGTTCAGTTTCTTTAAAAGACAATGAGAGTTTTCTTTATAACCAAACAAATATAAACACTAATGAAACCAAACTTCTCCTATCGGTAGGACAATGCCCACTTTTGGTGTAGGTAAAGATTTTTGGATCCCATCGAAATCTGGGTTAGCCCGCTTGTCCTCAAAAGAAACTAATTCAATTTAAGGTCAGCGTGATGTGAGGGGGCGGTAAATTGGATATTATTATTAATAAGCTTGGGTCTCTCTCTCTCTCTGGCAGTGTCTTTTGTTCACGCTGATGTTTGCACATAACGTCTCTGTGTACAACAAAAGCGGCTGACAAGAAGTGACAACTCCGAGTTAAGAAACAAAAAAGACAGACAGACAGCACAGTCGTGTCGGTTGTGGCGAGATCGGTAATGGGAATAACGATAGGTAGCATTTGCATAGCGCCGGAAAGTCCGGGTTCGAGCCTTCGTTCAAACACATACTTTTTTCGCCCCCTCCTGCCCACCCAGCAATAATGGGTACCTGACTTCGATTTGAAAAAAATAAAGGCGACGTGGAAAGAAACTGAACACCCTACCACAATACGCCGAAGGCCGTGGAAGCTGTCTCACTAGCAAGGCAGTCCCCAATGTCCGGATCTGATGGGGGAAAAATAACTTTGTATAGCATTATCCCCTTCACAATCTAAACTATTACCCCAGCAGACCTAACAGCATTCTGAAACAACCGCACCTTCCTGGGAAGCATGCAGTGCAAGCAGCCATTTATGGGCGCTAAAACACGAACAAACTGACAAGATCTTTCGCTGTCTACGGTCGGATACCCATTCCCACCTGGGTGAAGTCAGGAAAATGCGTCTAAAGTGTCTTTCCCAAGGACACAACGTCGAGCCCGCGGTTCGAACCCCGGAACCCGCAATCTCACGATTACGAGTCCGATATCTCTTGGACAGATAGAAAAACAAGTGTGAAGAAGTCTTGGTTTGAAGCAAATTGGAGACGACAGCTTATGACGAATATACGAAAGCGACAGGCAAGTTTCATTGGAGACACAATGCGGAAAGAAGCATTAGAAATATTGTAACAACAGGCAAGTTTGATGGAAAGAAAGGCAGTGGCAGACAGACGGAAAATACTGGACAGGTTGACAACATGGCTGAGAACAGCAAGAACAACAGACAGCATCGCTGCAACGCGAGTGAAGTGGAGGTCCATGATCGCCCACGCCAGTCGGCAAGGCACCGGATGACGATGAGCCTAACCACTAGGCCACTAACTCCTGATGAAGTTGATCAAAATTTCACAAGATATCAAACTCATTATATTCTCATTACGTTGCACCCCTTCTCTCTCTCTCTCTCTCTCTCTCTCTCTCTCTCTCTCTCTCTTACT
>NW_004798590.1:51753-53065 GCF_000002075.1 Aplysia californica | reverse complement strand
CCCCCCCCCCCAAGTATCACATACCCCCACCCCTAAAATCCACCATTTAAAACGCAATAGATCCGGTAACTCTCATTAATTAAGCAAGACGAGGTCTTTGAAGCACCCAGGATCAGCACATTACTGTAATTACCTTCTTATTCCGGCCTCTCACCCAACAGTTATTCCCCCTTGATCAAAAGGTCACAGCAAACAAACATGCAAAGACAAGCTAAGAAGTTATAAAAGCCTGGTAGAAATCGTAAGGAAAGACAAAATCGGAAACCTCTGCTTTGGTTACCTAGGCAACGGACATAACACTGTGTCAACCATTGCCTGTGGTGATAGAGTAAAGGTTCGACTCTCGTGCGGGGTTCTTTTCCTCTTAGTATACTTTCTTCTTCTTTCTTTTTGGTTTTGGTACATGTTTTACGGCGCTCGCAACCTCAAAAGGTCATACGAGCAGGCAGGAAACATTAATTAAACAATTTCAGTTGGAAGGAAATTTTGAATTTTTGCCTGGTGGCGGCTGGATCCTACTCTTATCGAGTTGGGACCACAAAGGAATCTTGAATGTGCGCATTTTACACACTTGACATCCAAGATTGTACACCCTTTGCGAGAAGGTTAGGTGTAGAACTTACCTACCATTAAATCAGGGGTGTAGCAGAAAGACAGCAGTAAGGAGGAGCCAAGGAGTAACAGTAGAAATCCTGCAGAAAAAGTAAGGAGCCCAGAGGAGGGGACAAAGGAGGTGAAGTGGTGGTGGCAGAAAGTAGAGACAAAAGCATACAACAAGAAAAGAGGCGGAAGAAGAACATTTTAGAGAAGAAAATTTTCCGTCGCTACCTGCATTTGAACCCAGCGGCCTATTGAATGAGAGGCGAATCCCTTAACCTCTAGGCCACGAGAGCCCCCCTGGGGTTCTTTTCCTCTTGGTATACGACGAGTCAGTTCTGCTGGCCCCCTCACCAGCTCCTTTGCCCTCTCCTCTAGGCTCCTGACTCTTTCTGTAGCCTTTCTACTGCTACTCCTTGGCGCCTTCTTACTGCTGTCTTTCAGCCTCACCTCTGATCCTATGGTAGGTAAGATCTACACATAACCTTCTCTGATAAGGGTTAAAAATCTCGGAGGTCCCTTGTGCAAGTTGTGCACGTTACAGCGATCCCTTGGTGGTCTAAAATCGATAAAAGTAAACTTCGGCCGCCATCCGAGCAAAATTCAAAAATTTCCTACCAGCTGAAAATATTTGGCTAGTCCCACTCTCTCATATGACCGTATGCAGTTGCGAGCGCCTAAATACTTGCCAAAAAAAAAAAAAAAAAAAAAAAAA
>NW_004798590.1:49901-51322 GCF_000002075.1 Aplysia californica | reverse complement strand
GGGGGGGAGAAAAAGAGATTGTGATGTTGCAAACTTGGAAAACCAAACGACTTGTTTTCTTCCATACACTAAGGGTTAAGGACTGAGATCTCACATTTTGACATCCGTTTTCCATTGGAATTCGATATGAGACAAGGAAGCCTTGGAAATTCCTGGAACAGCAAGCATTCAAGAATATTTTTCTTTCGGGGTTCGAACTGAGGCGTTAGCACCACGGCTATGGTCTGCCTGCATTGCCTGAGATATCAGTACACCCCTTCCCCTAGAGCGGGTTGATTTGATTGATTGAGTAGGTGTTTTACTGCACTATCGACTCAATTTTGGGCTTGTACAGGTTTTACTGCAACAAATCTATCTTCATGCTATATTTTAGAGCGTGGAATTTTTCTTTGGAGAAGAGACAACAAAGAAGACAAGGGAGACTCAGAGGCCTGTATGTGGTTGTTGATACAGTTGAATGAGCATCAACTAACCAGCCAACCAATCAACCAACTATCCATCCATACATCCATCAGTCCTTCCATCCATCCATCCATCCACCCATCCATCCATCCATCCACCCATCCACTTATCCATCCATCCACCCATCCACCCATCCATCCATCCATCCATCCATCAATCAATCAATCAGTCAATCAATCAATCAAACGAAACAAAAGATCATATTAACCTCCGAATTAGAATACCAAACTGGTTAATAGTATTTAAAGGGATGAATGAAGAAAGAAATGAATTAATAAAGGATTGACAGAACAAAAGTACAAATGGATTAAACATAATATTATCATAATTCAATGGAGAAGTCGAAAGACAAAAAAATGAGTTTAACAATCAACGAATGTATGCATGAACCAAAGAGGTTATATATTATAATACCAGAGCTCACAACAGTGACGTCACACGTGTTTGAATGGTGACTTTCTTATCCCCAACGTCATGTCGGCGTGCACCCATTGACATGAACACTTTAAACCCCTACCCTGTTCTCCAAGACCACTATAGTGTGGGTAAAAAAATTCGTGGCTCAACGTATTGTCAAATATTATCTCCTCTACTATGGAACATAGGTTCTCCAACTTTTGCCCTACGACTGTATCATTTTGTCTTAACAGATCAACATTTCTGTAAACACCCGTTAGCTGTATTCTAGAAAATTCCTTAATAAATACTAATAAAAAATCCAAGTCGGTGATTTCTGCAGATTTTTAAATGTTTACAGCTGGCGCATTATCTCTTTTACAAGCAAGTCCGTCATGTTTTTCTAATCGGCATAGTATGCTTATTGAACGCATGTTTTGAGAACCATTAGTGCTAAAAATGTGTTCACTAAAAAAAATAATTTCTTGTAACAAGCTTTGGAACTAAAAAGTGTCATAGATGAGTTGTGGCGTAGGCAATATGCGTATTAATAATTAATAATA
>NW_004798590.1:48228-49617 GCF_000002075.1 Aplysia californica | reverse complement strand
CCACCCATCTGATCCCCGTGTCACCGACACTTGCTTGACTTCGCTTGAGTCAAAACTCACTACTCACTTCGCCACTGGAGCCCATGTCTCGCTCTTAACGCAAAGTGTACTTGTGTAGACACACGTTTCTCCCTCTCTTTTACTCGGTGACGTCACTGCCACGAACTCTAGTTCTAAGTATAACCTCTTTAGAGTGGACACAGAAGGAACGATCGCACATAGACTCACCAGAGACGTGTCTACAGCTCGGCCCGGAGCTGACCCCGTGGGAAGCTCCAAAACTACGACATTCAGCTTCCGCCGCCACACCCGGGTCGCGCTGGTCGCCAGTTCGTTTACCGCAAGTCTATGGATGAAATAGAGGATTGAGCGGGTTAGATAAAGCAATACTGGTACTAGAGATGATATTTGGTAAGATTATATCGGGTGAGATAAGATACAATAAGACAGATAAAAATACTTTAAAATAAGTTTAGATAAGGTTGAATAAGATAGGATACAATGATATAGGAAAATGTACTTTAAAGTAAGTTGAGACAAGGTGCAGGAAAGATAAGATACAATAAAATAGGGAAATACACTTTAAAATAAGATTAGATGAGGCACATTAAATATTCAAGCAGGTATGGACGAGTTCACTACTTTTTCGAAGTCAGCATTTTTTGCCAAATGCAGACGTTTCGCTAAATTCTTGTAAAAGCTAATCATTTTTTTATATCAAAATCATTACACGACTTGACTCCAGACATATTTTTAGTTTTGCACTTCTTAACATTGAGGAGAATCTTTGCGAGGAATCTGGTACTTTATTAGACATGCATATTTGATCTTACAGCGTCTGTTTTCCAAGAGTTTTTTTTCCGTAATGAGGGACGTCTGGTACAGATCGTGACAAGGCTGGAAGTGTTGCTGCCTTTAATCATTCCTCTAAATATTATTTGAATTGATCTTTTCCTTTTTGAGAACCCAAAATAATTATTTTAAAAAAACAACAACGTAACAAAGGCTGATGTGTGCAAGGGAAAAAAATGAACACATTAAAAATCTGTGACACTTTGACCTTGTCACACGGTCATTTTTTTTCCTCAGATGTTCCACCCCACAGATGTCGGAAAGAGACAGAGTGCTTACTTGGCAATGACGTTATTAAGCTGGGGTGTGATACGAGACTGGGCTACTCTAATTCGAATCCTCAATTAATTCTTTTTTTGGGTTTTTTTTTTTTTTGTTGTTGTTGTTGAAAACTGGAACTCTTTAAAAAGTTGCAGTATTTAAACATCATTCATACTTCGTCCTCTCGGAGAATAAACGTTACATCAAGAGATCTGTCTCTAAGATCAACGTTGTCTTTATTAAAAGAGAAAATACACAGACACAGACACACACACA
>NW_004798590.1:43911-45309 GCF_000002075.1 Aplysia californica | reverse complement strand
ACATTATTCGCACTTTAAATTAAGGAGAGGACAGAATAAACTACGTTCAAAGGAAATAGATTTAAACCGTTCTCTGTGGGTGGTTGGTGGGTGCTCTGGTGTGGGTTTTTTTTTAAAAAGTTTTAATCGAGGGTTTTACGGCGCTCGCAACTGCATAAGGTCATATGAGCGCCAAGGGGTGGATGTCAACAACGAAGTCCTTACAGGGAATCAGACTTGCTGTGCTCACCTCTCTAGCTTCTGCAGCTCAAAGTCTGCTTCGACTATCAAGGCACCCCGGAAATAGCAGGTCACAAGAGTGTGACAAACATATAAAAGAAGTAGAGGAAAATGACAATAGTAAGGATTAGGAAAGAAATGGCAGCAGTTCCCTGTTATAGATCAGGCACTGTTATGAGCGTGACATGATGAATCAGCCCATTTACAATTTATTATTCTACTGTGCTTGAACGAGAAATGTCCCCTCTTTGGGAATGGCCTAAAGACACTTACAGTCAGTGGCACTTTCCCGCCGGGAAATCTGGTGTGGTTTGCTCCTTCCTTGCTATTAAACACCTTTCGTCGATATCTGTCCCCTTTCATTTTTATGTCTGTTATTCTCTTGTAACACCTCTCATCTTCGGCAGCTATATGACCTTATTGTGTTGCAAGTGCCGTAAAACTCTTATTAAAACTAAAAGTAAAACTATTTTCTTTCTAAGAAACGAAGAAAAGAGGATAAAATCGGGGACTGCCCAGTTTGCCATTGGCCCAGTTTGTCACAGGCCCACTATGAATTGAATTTATTTTTCAATTGTTTTTAACGAAAGAACATTCGTAATTGAAATTTTACACAGTGATTTAAATTTGATTTGATTTGCATACAGAAAGGAAGAAACATTGAACAACACAAACTGAATTGACATTTTAGAGGGACTTAAGGGCCTGCGACAAACCGGTATGTCTCCGATAAAATCATAGCTTGTTTTTCTTTGATTTCTGTGGCAGCTGATTGTGTTGGTGAGGATGGGAGGTGCAGCATTAGCAACAGCGGCTCCCCACACGACACTCAAACCAACGTCTTCTGTGTTTGACGTCGGAGTGGCTAACCTCTACACCACACAGAGAGAGAGAGAGAGAGAGAGAGAGAGAGAGAGAGAGAGAGAGAGAGAGAGAGAGAGATAGTAATATAATGGAAGACAGACACACAAACACAGTCATAGTAGAGCAAAAGCGACAAGAACAGAGAGAGAGAGAGAGAGAGAGATGGAGGGAAGGTAGAGAGGGAGAGAAATGTGTGTGCATACCTGTTGCATGGGCTTGTGTATGTATCTCAAACTGTCAGTGTGTGTGTGTATGTGTGTGTATGTGTGTATGTGTGTGTGTATGTGTGTGTGTGTGTGTGTGTGTATGTGTGTA
>NW_004798590.1:42166-43758 GCF_000002075.1 Aplysia californica | reverse complement strand
CACTTTTCTGGGGATTTGAAACAGGGTGGCTGTCAAATTAGTCACAGACCCAGTGTGTTACAGGCCCAGTTTGTCACAATTTCGTTTAAGTATTTTTGAGTATTGATGACAGTCATAATTACAGCACTTTAACACTGTCTTTGTAACTTAAGTTTTTTATTCTCCACCTTCAAATTGGCTGAGTAGAGACAGTCCCACTAAAATGTCAATCCAGTTTGTGTTCAATATTTTCTCCTTTTTGTATGCAAATCAAATCAATTTTAAATTACTCTAAAATTTAAACACTGAATGTTCTTTCGTCAAAAACAATTGAACAAATATTTCAATTCATACTATCAATCAATCACTATTTACTCTTTCTGAGCGTGCCAGTGATAACTTCCATCATGCAAGGCATAGTCGAGGCCTGTGACAAACTGGAATGCTTCCCCCTACCACCCAACCACTTTTCTGGAAATTCGAACTAGAGCCATATGCTCCAGAGTCCAAAATGATAATAATATCCGACCTACCACTGCGCCACGCGTCTCTACCACAAAGTATACTTTGTGCCCCGAACCCAGAATGAGAAAAATACGTATTATCAATATTGATGATTATTTATTTAGAGGGCAAATCTGAGTGCTTGTTAATGACAATATGTCTGTCGTTCTTAGTGCATAAAATAATAGTGAACTTTTGCAGTGATTTTTAAAAAATAATCTGAGAAACAACCGAGTATGTTCTCTACAGCGGTTAAAAGGTGCAACCTCTCATTTTAAATTCATTTCAGTTCCTTTCTGATTATTTATTGTTTCATATTATATAATTCGATTTTTCAGGTCGCAACACTCATGAGAATAATGTATAGAATTAAAAACTCAACAACAACAAAAAAGACAAAAACAAAAAGAGACAAACATTTGTTTTGTTTTTCCCTTCTGTGCATTTTTACTGTTACGAAAAAAGCTGACATTTCTTTTTAAGAGGAAGGAAAGGAAGGGGGCGTCATTTTGGGTTTGGGGGTTTAATTTTCAGTGGGGATCCGGGGGGAGGGGCAGTACTGTAAAAAATATTCAGTCACATAGGTTTTCTATTTACTTAAACATTAATGAAATTACTTTCTCGTCTTTTGAAGAAGCGGAGAAAGACGAAACTTCAAAGAGGATGCTGTCAGTAATGACAATTTCTTAAGCAAAATCTTTTATCTGGCGTTTCCTTTTCCGATCTACTTAGGCTTATCTTTTTCAGTTTGTCTTTTGCTATGTCTGTATACCTCTGACACAGCCTGTCGGTCTGTCTTCTGCTTTGTCTGTAAACCTTTAACACACTCTGTCAGTCTGTCTTTTTCATTGTCTTATAGACTCCCGACAACATCAAGGAATGGACAGGCCTGGACCTCAAAGAAACGCTCAGGAAAGATGAAGACCGGAAGGAATGGAGGAAGCTGGTGGCCAAATCTTCAAAAGCGCCCCGACGGACATCCAGTCTACGGGACAGGTGAAGGTGTGAAGGAATAGACTCTCGCACACATTCATATTATAAACAGCAGATTAAAGTCTGTCTGTCTGTCTGTCTGTCTGTCTGTCTGTCTGTCTGTCTGTCTGTCTGTC
>NW_004798590.1:36485-37930 GCF_000002075.1 Aplysia californica | reverse complement strand
GACTTGTATTCTAGATAAATGGATTTTTTTTTCATCCAAATAAAGACAAGTGGACAAGCTTTAAGATGATACCAATAACTCTACATGCCCCAAAATTGACGAGAGCCTGATTCCACGAGGCTGCCTCAAATATAATATTATCGCCGGCCTCGTTTAGAGTGTACGTTGTTTGAAAAAGAAGACAATAGTTAAAGAGTAATAACTGAGTCCTCTCTACACTTATTTCAACATAACGTCGAACACAATTCAATTCATCCAGGGTCAAATTAAGTATATGAATCAATATCAAAAAGACCAATCAACGCTTTCGAGATATATCAAGTTTTTAAAAATTTCATCAAAATTGGATAAAGCGCAAAACGTTCCATTTTGGTTTCATTTTTGTGTTTCCAATATAGGCATAATATATTGTGGCGTGGATGTAACGCCCAGACAAACATTGTAAGTTAATTAAAGAGGTACAATCTCTGAATTCAACGTCCATCTCCGATACCGTCAAGCTAAGTGGTTGGGAAACCTTAACCTCCCTCCCACCTTACCTCACCCCACCCCACCCCACCCCACCCTACCCAACTGATTAAAATCTCGAAGGGAATTCAAGCCAGAATCACCCGCGCCTTAATCCGGCATGAACGGAAAATAAGATAAACCAATCACATGAAGATAAGACATGAAAATAAGATAAACCAATCACGTGAAGACAGAGTGAGATTCGATTTGATAAACTGTATATACCAAGTCCTCACTAATCACTTTACGTCGGTTTGCTCAACAGGTGAGGAATGCAATAAGCCGCGCGTAATCAAATCGAGCGGGAACCACTTACAGGACCGTCATAACGAGAACGGCGTGGCGTGACGCTTTAATTCCAAGTGGATAATCCGAGAGACTCATCAACGCCCTATTCCTCTCTAAAAATAACTTACTCTTCGCGGCAAAGACAGGAAACTCAATTAATCGAATTCCGCAAACAATCGAACGTGCGAGTGGCGCTTTCTCAGAAGTGAGTGAGTGAACATCTTGAAGTGCTCAGATGGCCTCGGGAATCGATAGATAGAGCGACGCGCCTTCACAGACACACTGTAGAACCTACTATTGCTCTTTGAACCAGTCTGTAGAAGATCCCCGCAGGCAGATTCAGGAGGAAGTACTGAGGGGCGTTTGAGAGGAGTTGTTTGTGAGGGGCGTTTGAGAGAGGCTTATGTGAGGGGCATTTGAGAGGGGGCGTTTGAGAGGGGCGTTTATGAGAGAGGTGTTTGTGAGGGGGAGTTTTGTTTGAGTTCACATCTCTTGACACGCAATTTCAAGTCCCGGTGACGTATCGTCTTCAAGTTTTTAAAAAAGATGAGAATGAATAGAATTTTTTTTAACTGCTTAGATCGAACTGATAAAAAACTAAGAAAGAATTAAGAAAACAAAACAAGCAAAAAACGTAAATCAAATTA
>NW_004798590.1:34868-36183 GCF_000002075.1 Aplysia californica | reverse complement strand
TGCTGGTAGGTCCTAGATCTAGATCTACTTCTTTTCTTTCGCTCTGTGGTTTTTATCTGTCTGTCTTTCATCTTCCCCGCACTAAATGCCCGTTCTGTTGTCGATGTGCTTCTCTCTACTCAAGCTAATTCGACACGAAAAGACGAGGCCAAGAGGAACAAGACGTACCCAACTCTAGGAAAGCTAAAACAAAACACGTTCAATCCTGATTTGGAGCAGGAAGCCAAGGATATAGAAACATTTCAAGGAATAGGAAGACTGGGGTTCTATTCGAAACCTGGAGACCCAGAATAGCATTCAGATTCATTCTAGCAATCGAATTTGTCATGCAAAGGTCATCAAGTTACAAAGGTCATCAAGTTGCAAAGGTCATCAAGTTACAAAGGTGCAAAAGTCAACAAGGTCACAAGGCCAAAAGTCATCCCCCTAGACACACAGCCGGGATATTTTATTTTAGATGACACAAGGTAACCTACAAGACACATTTCGGAGATAGCCGGAGATAGCCGGAGATAACCGGAGATAGCGGAGACAGCGGAAATAGCAGAGATAGTGGAAATAGCCGGAGATAGCAGGATATAGCCGGAGATAACCGGAGATAGCGGAGATAGCCGGAGATAGCCAGAGATAACCGGAGGTAGTGGAGATAGCTGGAGATAGCTGTAGATAGCCGGAGATAGCCAGAGATAACCGGAGGTAGTGGAGATAGCCGGAGATAGCAGGAGATAGCCGGAGATAGCCAGAGATAACCGGAGGTAGTGGAGATACCCGGAGATAGCGGAGAAAGAACTTCCCTTCTCGGAGAGCCGAATCCCCACCTTCTGCATGCAGCGACAATTAATTATGACCTGACTGTTCATTACACCAAAGACAGAGCTGCCACCCCTGACTTCTGGCCAAACATTCTCTTCAGCCTGTGGGTGGTTGGCGGAGGCTCTTGTTTGGTTTTCTCCTTCTTTCCTATTAAACATCTATCGTCCTTATCCCGCTTCCTTCATTTTATTGTTACTGTCTTGCAACACACATTAATCTTCCGCACTTAAATGACATACGAGTCGTAATTGTATTGCAGGTGCCGTAAAACTCTTGTGAAAAGAAATTAAAACATCCCTCCAGCCTTGCTCCGTCTGTTCCTCTCCCTGCTCTATGGCCCCAGCCAACATGGTCCATAGACCTCCTACAGAGTCCCAAATGGCGAGTCTGACAAGACAGGCTCCACTCATTCTGGGCACCCAGTAGACAGACACCGAGTGTAGACACTGCTGAGAGCTCGGGGAGGGGGTAATGAAGGGAGGAGGGGGTAATGAAGGGGAGG
>NW_004798590.1:23588-24906 GCF_000002075.1 Aplysia californica | reverse complement strand
ATGGGTCTACGAAGCGTGCAAATACTGCACCACGAAAGCCGGTATCTTTTGTTTTAATAGGTGTTTTACGTCATTTGCAGGACAATATGGTCATTTTAAGTGCCGAAGATTAGAAGTGTCACAAGCGAGTAACAAACAAGAAAGAAGGAGGAGAGATGAGGACGATAGAAGTTTGTTAGGAGAAAGAAGGAGCAAACCACACTAGAGCACCCGCCAACTCCTCACGAACGCCGGTACCAGGACTGTGACCAAAACATTGTAACTGAACACTTCAGTGAGCAGAACCAACTTCTCTCGCACCCGTCGCCTGGGCGAAGATAAGAGGCTAATAAGGATATCGACTGAAATAACAACCGCGACTGGAAGCAGCAATAAACAGAGACCACAATCACACCTTCTTTTTGTTCAGCTCAAGCACTATTTTTATTTTCAATTTCCACGTCAAATTACACGCCCGTGCGCACCAGATCTATGCCCTCCTTTTTCGTGTATTCATTGTGCATTTAAGAACGTTCTGGAACATGACAAACTACTTTAGAAATTTTACTCTAGAAATATCGAGATGGGGAACGCACGGCGCGGAAAATGGCGCCGCTGCACTTTGTAATTTTCTGAAACGGAAGTGGTAGCAATTAAGGGGGGAATAATTGTTTTTTATTGACGGGAGCTCAGAGGAGGGAGCGGTCATTAAATAATCCACCCCTTCTAGACGATATTGATGGGATCGATTCAGCCCGTGTTTCAAATCCATTTTTGTCGATATTTCGTCGTGAGAAAGTTCTAGAAGCGCGTAGCGACTCGCCTGTTGCTGTCTGCCAGCAGATGTGACGGGAAAATATGGATGTTGCGTGTTTCCAAAAGTAGTTAAAACGTTAGAAGGTCGCGCGCCAGGTTTACATATCATCACTGTGTTTCTATTTTTTGACTGGCCCCCAAACCGTCTATTTCTGTTGGGATGGCGGTAAAAAAAACCATGATATATTTATTTATACATTTCTCGGTGAGATAGCGGGTATCCCCCATGAGAATGTTTTTTTTAGAGAGGTTACGTGTGCGATGTGTGTTTTTGTTTTTGATTTTGGTTACCCACCCTTCTAGAAACATCGATTCCCACCGAAGAGCGCGCTGGGCTGGGCGGGTACAGTGAAAGAAGACTGGAAATTGTAGTTGTTCTTGATTCTCTGTACGCTCTTATCGACACACTAGAAATAATTTAGGAGACGGGCTACTTCGAAACTGTGTAATAATAATAATAATAGATAGCATTTGTATAGCGCATATCCCCGCTCAGCAGCAGGCTCTATGCGCTTTACACTAT
>NW_004798590.1:21468-22545 GCF_000002075.1 Aplysia californica | reverse complement strand
TGTAAAGACTTCTCTGTTGACGCCCACCCCTTGGCGCTCATATGACCTTATGCGGTTGCGAGCGCCGTAAAACCCTCTTCTAAATTTTTTTATAAAATAAAGGACCTGTCTAGCCCTATCCGTACAACGTGTTTTACTATCGTATCCATACGACGCCGGGAACTCTGTGCCCCCACTTTCCAAAGAGAACATTTATTTACTCGTTAATCCAATTCGTACGCTTTGCCTAGAAGTCTCTCAAAATGATTTTAGAGAAATACTGAAAGTTGCAAAGAGATCTTCGTTCAAGAAGTATTCTATAATGTGAAGAATACAACCCCGAGGATACCAAATGACCCCAGGGCGTACGGATAGGGAAAGGACGGCAATTTTTCTCATGGACAATGGGCGGCTGTCTTAAACAGTTCCAAGGGTACACTTTGACTTACCACCATCGTTTGTCTGTGACTACATCACGCTAGTGCACTTTGTTCTGGTACTATCGGGGTTTTCTCTTTATTGGTCGCTTTTAAGCACAAGTGAGCTATCCCGAAACATGCTGTTTTGAGAAAATCGAAGGTAAACTTTTTGCACCTTAATTGTTCAGTTTAAAAAAACAAAAAAAAAACAAAGAGAGTTATCTTTATAACAAAACAAATATCCACACCAGTGAGACCAAACTTGTCCTATAGGTAGGGCAATGCCCACTTTTGGTGTAGGTCAAGATTTCTGGAAACCCCCGAAGTCTGGGTGAGCCCGCTAGTCCTTAAAAGCGACCAATTATGGTTTGTACTGATTCCATTTTTAGAATCCGTCCTGTTCCGCTACGGGAAAGGGCAACGTGAAAGAGGGAGACTAAAAATAAATTTAAACGACATATTATTTTGGGAGTTATTATGCGGGTGAAGTTTTTGGGTGTATTATTAGTCATGTGTGGCCCCTTTCTACTCCCCTAATATAATATGCATATAATGTGTGCACCTCATACACACACACAGATACGTAGGTGAAAATAAGAAGTGGAAAATAGAATCATTATCAAAAAACAAAAACAATAACAACAACAACAACAATGACAGCAACAACAGCAAAAACAAA
>NW_004798590.1:19909-21105 GCF_000002075.1 Aplysia californica | reverse complement strand
ACACACACACACACACACACACACACACATACACACATCTCTCCTCATTTTCATGGGGAAATAAGAATAAAACATGACGACCGCTGTCAGTTCACCACACTACAACCATTACTGCGTCTTTGTTCAGCTCTAGCTGATCGTGGGTTATTTTAAGAACAAACTTTTTTTGTGTGTGGAAAATACAAGTCAATGGAATGAGACAGTAATACAAAAGCGGCATTCACAAAGTTCAAAAGTCGAGTTTGCAGCAATCGATCTTTGTCACCTTCGGCAAAAAATCGTGATGAAAAGTGTTCACTGGTTGTGCCGTAGAGTGCGTGATATGGTGCGGTGCGATGCGGTTTGGTGTGGTGTGGTGCGATGCGGGATTAGCACGCTTTCAATAGGATAAGGTTATTCTAGAGGTGGAAACTCCGAATTAAAAACGACCTTGTCCTGTCGGAGCGAAAAAAAATAGGGAAAAAAAACTTGAACTCAGATACAAGATCGTATGCCCTTTTACCGTTGGATATTTCTATTAAAGTCGTCTTCATCATGTAAAGGCGGCGTGAAAAGGAACTGGCCACCCTACTACAATATGCCCAAGGCCCAGGAAGTTGTCTCACTAACAAGGCAATCCCCAATGTCCGGATCGGATGCGGGAAAAACTTTACGTTTTACTATCTAGCAACACCTAAAATATTTGGCACTTGTAAGACCAGTTTGTTTTGCAAGTGCCGTAAAACTCTTACAAAAACTAAATAAAACTAGAAAGTCGTTCGCTTCGCAACGTGGTCCTAGCTTCCTAGATGAGTTGCACGCCTCTCCCCCACAGCTACGTCACAGGCGTGATATATCTAAATCGTTTTCGGGGCGGAAGTGATTCAAACTAATGGCCAAGATCGCCGCAATGTAAATCACAATAAAAGAACCGCTCGATCATGACGTAAAATATGGGCAAATTTTGTGTAAGACGGGGCATGTTATGGAAACCAGACTCGCCTATGTGGAGAATGGTTATTTATCAAAGTTTGCCTAAAAGCGATCTCGTTTATTTTGGTGGTGGATAAAAAAAACACCTTCTCCTTCCCCTCCCACTCCTGACACCATGCTGTGGCCTGGTGACTTTACTTTCAAAAGTTTATGTCTTTCGAGGTTTTTTTTTTCATTTGTCTCCCCCCCCTCCCACGCTCTCTCTCTCTCTCTCTCTCTCTCTC
>NW_004798590.1:14304-17220 GCF_000002075.1 Aplysia californica | reverse complement strand
GGAGAGAGAGAGAGAGAGAGAGAGAGAGAGAGAGAGTCAGAGCTACGAGTACACTTTAGAGAGTTTTATTCCAATAGTTTACCTTGATGCTCAGCTAAAGATGTTATTAGAACTAATGGAGGAGCTGTCATTTTGACACGTATTGGTAAATTACTGAGGAGTTAGAAAAAAGTGGGAGATGTCGGAAGCGTAGTCTCACTTTGATACTGGTAGATGAAAGCTCCGGGACGGAATGCGGATTTCTTGATATTATATGTGACGTGGGCCGCTCACTGATTTAAATAATAAATTTTTTTTAATAATAAAAAGAAAAACTACTGCCGTCTCTACTACACAAGACTAGATTAGACACAAGTAATGATATCTAAGATCTCGCTCGCACTTTCAAACTTGAAGGCAAACAAGGCACGGGTAGACCAAGAGCAAATTACGTTTAGAGCGTAAAAAGATGGGTGAGGGGGAAAGAATAAGATAACGTAATTACCAAAAAATACTGAAAACAAACACCTAGAGACAGAATTATTATGAGTGATAATGGTAATAAACAGCTTTTGAACATGTCCATGGATTCGACTCAGGACAAAGTGAAGCTTCCCTCGCCATCGAGGTCTACAACTTTCTGTCGTGATATGGAATTACGCTAAAAGGAAAATAATATCCCCCCCCCCCCCCCCCCCAAAAAAAAAAAAAAAAAAACCTACAACAAACTAACCAGAAAAGAAAACTAAACAAGCGAATGCAACTTCTAAATAGTCTGAATTCTGTCAACAGGGAATGTATCTATCTATCTATCTATCTATCTATCTATCTATCTATCTATCTAATGCAACTTCTAAATAGTCTGAATTCTGTCAACAGGGAATGTAAAACTCGTACAACCAATCGAGATCTATCCTACTGTACGTCTCTGTCTGATCATAATAATTATGATGTACGAAAATGGCATCAACTTTGTTGAGAATCTGGGGAAAAAAACCCGGCAGCCGTCCTTTAAATTAGGCAGGGTGATTTGTGCAGGCGTGAGAGCGTGTCTCGTCGTAAATGTCTACCGGGTCGGTGTTGTGGCCTTTAGATGCCCCGCCGTCGCATACAGAGGAAGTGAGTTCGATTCCGGTGTAGGAAAAGTACTTTTACGCATTAAATCCGTCAGCGTGCTGAGAAGTTTTTATCCTAGCTGCGCGCGGGTTGGCTCTGACTAGCTTGGTCAATTCTGCCCACATCTTAAAAGATCCAAGCTGTGTCAAGGGGGATGTAAATCGTCTACAAATTACACTCAACACATGAAGATTTATGTGTGGCTTACATTAAGTAGAAATTCTTCCTTTTCCCTGCTGTCAGTCCGGGTTTCAGATCCGGCACTATTGATTTTAGTCTTCCAGGTCTACGGACGTTGTCGTGGTTTGCTTGTATTGATTATACTAATGCATCCTTTGAAAATAGCTATATCTATCTATCTATCTATCTATCTATCTATCTATCTATCTATCTATCTATCTATCTGTCAGTAAAAGCGAACAATAAAAAAACAAAAACAAGTGCTATGTTATAATAATACAAACATGAAAAAACCAAACAATTAAATAGATTTTGACGTTGAAAAGACCTTGCCAAGTGTTTCAAATTGCACAAACGGTGTGGAGGAACGTGTTCTTTTATCGAAGAAAATCGCTCTGTAACCTCAATTGAACGTTTTCTGCAAAAAACATAACATTTCCAGCTGAGCAATTATATCACCTGGCCTTGTTGCACTCAGAATCGCCAGAGGCTCAACAGAACACACATTCTACAGGTATCCCTCTGAGAAAAAAAAATCAAAAGAAGCTTCTAGAAAGGTTATACCCACAAAAAAAAAAAAATCAAATCAGTTTGATCACAAAGCGCAAACAGCGGGTGTATAAGATACACAACGGCAGTAGCTGACAGCCAGAAAAAGTCGATTTTGGTGGTATCCAAAGCCGATTTCTCGATTTTGGACTATATTAGTAGAGCATCATCTGCTTTATCGCTTGGAAATATTTTCAAGCTTCTAAAACATCTATAAAGTGCTCACATATGCGATATTTGTGAACATTTTGTTGTAATAGACTAGTAAGAATTCGGTGGGTTTTTTTCAGTTTTCTCAAAACTATGATTTTCTTACGGGGGTGGATCACCTGTGCAGAGATACTTCTGAAAGTAAATGTTACAGTTCAATCCCGCTTTGCATAACTGTTTCTAGATAGTATGTTTGCAACGTACTAAATGACTATTATGATATTGTAATGAGTTTACTGCCAGTGTAAAAACGATTGACAATATCACTCTGATTTGTAATCAAATTTTTGTCCGAGCATCGTATATGACATTAAAAGGGCAGTTACAAGAAAAGTATGAGACTTAGGAAAGTAAATCTTTAGTATGTTGCAGGTTGTATATACAGAAACACTGTGTTAAAATATCTAGGCTGTATTAATTCAATCTCTTTCAGAATCCCTGCACAGAATTTGCACGAATTTTGGTCAGTCGAACACTTTGCATCTGAAGAATTCAGAAAATTGATAGTGAAATCATATACGGATAGTGTGCTTCTGTTTCTTGACCCATATTGGTTATTGGGAAGCCCAGTATCCTTAATTTAGAGCCCAAATAAAAATTTTCATTTCAGCTGTACCTGGTGTGCCATAATGAACATAGTGGCTATGGTATCGTTTATTTGGAAATGCGCTGTCAAAGTATTTACTCTGAACCATGTTTGTGAGGGTGTAGCCTATAGTGTATGTCGCGATGAGAAGAAATCAGGGCACTCGTCAATTTCTGGAATATGGAGTTATTAGTATAACTTTATAAAGTTCGTTAATTTGTCTTGCTTTTGATGAAACATTAATACCTGTCTATCTTGAATGGAAGTCACAAAATTTACAATTGAAGATTGGGGGG
>NW_004798590.1:11064-12342 GCF_000002075.1 Aplysia californica | reverse complement strand
TCTCTCTCTCTCTCTCTCTCTCTCTCTTTTGCCCCCTTTCTATAGTCATTTGTCTACGAGTGTTAAGGTTCTCTACCAGAAAATCCGACGAGCACAAGTTCGATTTAACGTGTGGATAACACTGTGTGAAGGAATGTTCTTCTTCCAGTTGTGTACCACACACTGTTTGGGAAGACACAACGTCCCAAAGACAAACAGAGAAAATTCTATAAAACCTCTCAGTTGGGTGGTTGGCGGGTGCTCTGGTTTAGTTTTCTTCTTCTTTCTTATGAAACACCTATCGTCCTTATCTAACCTTCTTCCTTTTTATGTTTGTTACTCTCTTGTAACACATCTAATCTTCTGGCGCTCATATGACCTTATGCAGTCGCGAGCGCTGTAAAACCTCTACTAAAACTAAAAGACTCGTACAAATAAACCGTTCACCCTGGACGGAGACAAAGGCCAGAAAAGACAGACCACTCACTGACACATCCAGAAAGATACATGCCCCGCTTGACCGCCGTTGTTGGTGTAGTGGTGAGGCACCTCGCCGTCACAAACAGTAGACGTGAATTTGTTTCCCGGTTTGAAAGTATACTGTATTATTTTAGTTTTAGTTTTGGTAGAGGTTTTACGGCGCTCGCAACTGCATAAGGTTATATGAGTGCCAAGGGGTGGATGTCAACAGAGAAGTCCTTAGGCCTACAGGGAATCAGACTTACTCTGCTCACCTCTCTAGCCTCAGCTCAAGAGCACAAACTCTGCATCGACTATCAAGGCACCCCGGAAATAGCGGGTCACAAGAGAGTGACAAACATTCAATAGAAGTAGAGAAAAATGACGATAGTAAGGATTAGGAAAGAAAAAGCAGCAGTTCCCTGTTGCATTCCGGTACAGTTATGAGCATGAAACGATTAATCAGGCCTTTTGCAGTTTCACCGTGCAACAGAACTTGGTAATGTCCCCCCTCCTTAGGGAATGGCATAAAGACACTTCAGTCCGTAGAACCGCACGGGTGGGTATACTGTACTATTATCAAGTATCTTTATAAAAGGTAACGGAGAAAGATCAGGACAATGTGCTGTTTCGAAAGCATTCAACCTAAGGGATGAATGGAGAACCATGATCGCCGGTGTCTATCGCAGATAAGATAAGATAAGATAAGATAAGATAAGATAAGATAAGATAAGATACATTTAGTGTCCAGATCCTGGCACATTGGTTCGGTGTTTCACCACGTACACACATACACACATGCACAAACACACACACACACACACACACACACACACACAC
>NW_004798590.1:7262-8428 GCF_000002075.1 Aplysia californica | reverse complement strand
AGGGGGGGGGGAGAGAAAAAGACACGCTCACACACAATCCAGCTAGTAGTTAGTAGTCACATTAGGTACAACCAAACAATACTATAATATAGGCCCAGGAACATTTTTATTTGCCCTATACCAACAAACAAAACATTGTTATTGGGAGTAAAGAAGACGGAAACCCACAAGGCAAAGGTTGTGCTCATAAAACTTATCGATGACCTTTTGTTTGCGTTGAGGGCAACCAAATAAGGGGGGAAGGTTGCTAGATTGACGAGGATACCTCGACATTGATCGTTGGGCAATGAAGGGAAACGGCGATCAAGATGTTCCGCTTGATTGAGCAGATTGATGCTGTTGTGTGTGTGTGTGTGTGTGTGTGTGTGTGTGTGTGTGAGAGAGAGAGAGAGAGAGAGAGAGAGAGAGAGAGACACACACACACACACACACACACACACACACACACACACAGAGGGAGAGAGAGAGAAAGAGAGAGACAGAGACAGAGACAGAGAGAGAGGGGAGAGGTGGGGGGAGGCAAAACTCCAAACCTGTGTTATATATTGGGAAAATAATGCAACTACTGTTTTACGCTATAGATCATAAAGGGGGCAGGCTGCTTCGACTCCGCTTATCGTTGACAACCCAATCTGGGAGGGGGGTGGGGGGTGGGAGGGACACTTGGTCTAAAGACAAACAGAGAACATTCTATTAAAAAACTCTCAACATGGGAATCGAACTCGAGTCTTCTAAGTGCGACAGCAACGAGTCTAACTGCTACACCACAAACGCCAGTTACGATGATTTTTGTTTTTGTTTTAGTAGAGGTTTTACGGCGCTCGCAATTGCATAAGGTCATATGAGCGCCAGAAGATTAGAGGTGTTACAAGAGAGTAACAAACATAAAAAAAGAAGGAGGGGAGATAAGGACGATAGATGTTTGATAGGAACGAAGGAGCAAGCCCCACCCTAGCACCCGCCAACCACCCACCAGCTACGATTATAAATAGACCATGAAAGAAAATATAATATAAAAGATATCAGCAAACCAGACACACATACCAAAATAGTGCAACAAAGAGGCAGAACTCTATTCGGATAGACAGAAAAATTGCGGAAAAGAAAAATAACCTGCCAGCTCTGTATGTGAGGCAGGGGGAAGGGGGGGGGGATAATAACGTGCG
>NW_004798590.1:1727-2810 GCF_000002075.1 Aplysia californica | reverse complement strand
CACACACACACACAAAAAAACAACAGTTGTACCAACAACAAAAAAAGCAACAGCTACAGACCAAACCAAACCAATCAATAAGTTTTAGTTTTAGTAAGGGTTTTACGACACTTGCAACACAATATTTGTCATATAAGTGAGGAGGATTAGAGGTGTTACAAGAGAGTAACAAATACAAAAAGTAGGCGGAGAGAGAAGGACGATAGATGTTCGATAAGAAAGAAGAAGCAAAGCGCACCAGAGCACCCGCCAACCATCAATCAATAAACCAAAACAAACACAACTACTAAAAAAAGGAAGTGAAGAAACAGCCGGAAAGAAAAAAAATAACCTGCATAATATTTATTGTAAGTAAGGAAAAATAAAAGACGAAAAGGTCATAATACAATGAATAAATACCTGCTTACACAAGTTAGCAAAATTGCATTTTTTTTCCAAGTATAAGGACGTAGTTAGTCTATTACATTTGAACTCATATAAAATGAGACGCACAGCAAAACGAAATAGAAATAAAGAAACAAAAAGTCAAGGCTAGAAAACCGTTAGAAACAAACAACGTTCAACCGATTTTAGTTCGAAATATTGATTTTTAACCTTTTTAAGTTTAAGAAAACGCAAAGACAATTCCCAGATCTGCATCCACCACAATAGACCGCGACTTTTACTGCGTCATTTCCGTCCTCTAGCGCAGGAGAGCGGTGTGAAATCACTTTCTGTTGTCCCGCAGAGCTGTAAAGATGTTCTGAAAGGTCGTGCACTTTTTAGAGATGAGTTTTAAATTCGCGATTTATGTATGAAAGGACTTAATTTAATCTGGCACATCCTGTAACAGCGCAAAACGGTTCAGAGTCCGTGCACAAATTGCAGAAAATCGAAGTCAGTGGCATTTCGTTCCGTTTATACGGAAAAGTGGAGGTTTGAAGTATCAGGGGACTGCAGAGAAAGAGCGCTTTAACAGTGTCTCTCTACCCTTTCTCCCCGTGCTTTTTCGCTCGTTCTCTCCCTCTCTCTCCCTCTCTCTTTCTCTCTCTCCCTCTCTCTTTCTCTCTCTCTCTCTCTCTCTTTCTTTCTCTCTCTCTCTCT
>NW_004798590.1:0-1331 GCF_000002075.1 Aplysia californica | reverse complement strand
CACGCCAGACGTTCAGACATAATAAACCCAAAATTCACATTTTGTTCTTCGCAATTTCATAGTCTTAAGAATCGGTTGAGCTCGACCAACATTTTGTCGAAATTCAGATCCTAAATTTATATTGAGAAAATGCTTGCAAAATATTCTCCCCACACGGAAAGCGAACTCTTTCTATCTGTGTGCAGCGATGGATCGCCAAAACTGCAACATCATAGACACCCGTAAATAGATCGCTACCTTCATATTTTACATAGTTCCTTTTAACTTTTTTTCCCGTCATTTTGAGTTACTAAGACCATGAGGTGAGAAACCAGATGTTCCATCAGCTGTTCTATCAAAATCGTAAGATTATTCCGAGTCTTCATCAAGATATTCAAAGATCTTTATTGGACATAGCTTTGAAACTCACAACTTTAAGAAACAAATTTCTCAGAAATAGGCGCTGGGCAGATAAGGGTCGCCTTTAAGCACAAGGGGGCTATCCTGAAAAATGTTGTTTTGAGAAAATCGAAGGAGTATTTTTTGCCCCTTGTTCAGTTTCTTTAAAAGACAAGGAGGACTTTCTCTATAACAAAAAATATAATATACACACCAATGAAACCAAACGACAATGCCCACTTTTGGTGTTGCTCAAAGTTTCTGGAAACCCTCGAAATCTGGGTTAGCCCACTTGTCCTTAAAAGCGACCATAGAACAATGTAATTCTAGGGTAGCGACATGTCTTCAGGTTTAGTAAGAGTTTTACGGCACTTGCAACACAATAAGGTCACGTAAGTGCCGACGATTAAAGGAGTTACAAGAGGGTGACAAATATAACAAAGAAGAAGGAGAGATAATGACGATAGATGTTTGATAGGAAAGAAGGAGCAAACCACACACCGGAGCACCTACCAACCACCAACGGCGATATGGCTAAGGAGTAGTGATGAATGACAAAAATTAAGAACGGCAGAAGGCCGCGTTGATGTCTCCGGTTTTAAAATAAATCAAAATCGTCGTTCGCACATGACGTCATGACTACTCCTGTGCAGATGTCAGCAATGGCCACCTGATGGCTTTACAGAGATGGGAGACTTCTGGTGTGCGTAACACCTCATGTAAATTCCGAATAAAGACCTCATCAACTGAACCTTTACCGAAGGATGGAGGAATGACAGATGTGGAACGATGGGAAAAGAATAGGAAGAAATCTCTTTATAAACGTCTCCCTATCCTACTGAGTAGTATATTAATTTGTATACACTAGTCTGTCTAGCGAAAATACGCGAACGCATAAACAGCTAGCGTTTATACACATCTATCTATCTATCTATCTATCTATCTATCTATCT
>NW_004798589.1:119994-121008 GCF_000002075.1 Aplysia californica | reverse complement strand
TGTTTAGTGCGTGTGTGTGTATGTGTGTGTGTGTGTGTGTGTGTGTGTGTGTGTGTGTGTGTGTGTGTGTGTGTGTGTGTGTGTGTGTGTGTGCACGTGTGTATGTATGTGCATGTGTGTATGTGTATGCATGTGTGTGCTTGTGCGCGTGCATGTGTGAAAGTGTCTATGTGAGTGTATGTGTGTATTTGTGTATATGTGTGTAAGTGCATGTGTGTATTTGTGTGCATGTGTATATGTGTGTATGTGCACGTGTATGTGTGTGTGTGTGTGTGTGTGTGTGCACGTGTGTGAGTGTGTGTGTGGGAGTGCATGAGTGTGCGTATATGTGTATGTATGAAAGTATGTGAGTGCATGTGTGTGTTTGAGTATGAGTGTGCATATATGTGTGTGCAAGTTTGTAAGTGCGAGTGTGTGTATGTGTGTGAGTGTATGTATGTATGTGTGTGCATGTGTGTGAGTGTATAAGTGCATGTGTATGCACGTGTGTATGTGTGTGAGTGCATAAATGTGTATTCACGTGTGCATGTGTGAGTGTATGCGTGTGCATGTGTGTGTACGTGAATGTATGTCTGTGAGGCTGCGTATGTCTACGTGTGAGTTTGCCTTGGCCCCCACTTCCGTTATGAAGCGCACCGTGAGCGACAACGACAAATTGAAAAGTGTGCGCGCGTGTGTGTATGGGGGGGGGGGGTTGAGCCGACGAGCGATCCGTACGACCAGTGCAAGGACACAATGAGGACACAAGGACATTATGACACAAGGACACGAGGATACTAGGACACACAAGGATACTGGGACAGTCCTTGAAGGACCGGGTGGGGCGCGTCCCCTCTGTGTGTTCACACACTTGTCCTGCTCTGGGACACCGGGACGGCGGGATAAGTGCATGTTCTTCCGGGCCCACCCTCTCTCCTTCTCTCCTTCCTTCCTTCCTTCCATCTTCTTTTTAAAACTCTTCTATCTATCTATCTATCTATCTATCTATCTATCTATCTATCTATCTATCTATCT
>NW_004798589.1:112413-115278 GCF_000002075.1 Aplysia californica | reverse complement strand
CCCCCTCCCCTCACCACCCTTTCAACCGTCACTACAAATCCGAAAAAAAAGAAAATCAATCATTCAAATAATCAACCAAATACTCTAACCAATAATCATTTAAAAAACCCAGACATCACATCATGTCTTCAATATCACAAAGCTCTTCAGTATCACAAAGCTCTTCAGTATCACAAAGCTCTTCAGTATCACAAAGCTCTTCAGTATCACAAAGCTCTTCAGTATCACAAAGCTCAGTCAGTGCTACCAACCAACAGCTCGACGAGTTGTGCGACATTTCCCCTGGAATAGTGGTGCACCAACAACTCGCTACCCTGCTAGAATTACAAAGTCCTATCTGCTCGGTACCTCGTTTTGAGAAATTTGACATTAAAGATATTGAGTTTCACATCATGCCAAGCCTTTCCAAATACAGTTCTTTGAATTTCTTGATGTGTGTCGTTTGTGTAAACGATTGAATGCTGAATAATCTTACTATTTTGATTGAGCAGATAAAACATTTGGGTTTTTGTTTTTTTAATCTCACGGTCTTAATACTCAAAATGGCCAAAAATTAGGGCTGGGCAATGAATCGCTTTATAAGATATCCGGATAATATTTTATGTTGGTGCACCTCTTCGGCAATTAATTAATAATAATACCATTATTATATTATAAACCACCACGGCAAATTAATTGGTTAGAAGAACCACCTCGACAAATAGGTTAGAATTACTTTAACAAATCTGTGACCCACTTCGGGAAATTGGTTAGGAATGAGACAAAAGAGTCTGAATTCGAAAAATATTTCATTGGAAAACTATCCGATTATCGGAATAGAATATCCGGATTCTGCCCACAACTACCAAAAATGTCAGATAGAACGCTGTAACTTGGTAGTTCTGAGGTAGCGATGTGTTTACAGGACCCTCATTTCCCCGAAGTACTATGGTTTTATGGCTGGTACATTCGTTGTGTAGAAGGCCGTAAAACGACGGCGAGGCGTCACCTCTTGGCGGCAGATTTAAAACAAAAGTCTCAACTGCGATCAAGTCGTATCAAACTCGACGAAGCGGAAGGAATCGCACGAGAAGGAACTGCATGCAATCCCTCAGGGACTTTTTACGACCGGAACGCATTCAATCGTTTACACCAACGATACACATACTTTGATCGTTCATGATCGAAACTCATTTCAGTGCATACCAACGAAACGCATCCAATCACTTACAGCAACGATACACATAATTTGATCGTTTATGATCGAAACTCATTTCATCGGATACCAACGAAACGCATTCAATCGCTTACCAACGATACACATTAACCCTGATTGTTCACGATTGAAATGCATTCAAACTCTTACCAACGAAACGCATTTCATCTTTTACGACCGAAACACATTCAACCGCTTGACCAACGATACACATGTGATCATTTACAATCGAAACGCATTTTATCGGTTACAAACGAAACGCACCCAACCGCTTACCAATGACAACACACATACTTAATCGAATTTTATGAGATCAAATCTTTTGTAACATCAACGACGACATTTGACTCCAGTGGGAATGGTGTAGGTTTAGAAGATGGCACCGTGTCCGCCTTGAAACGTGGGAGGTATGCTTCCTGGGATCGAATCCCGATCAGAACAGAACCACACTTGAAGATGGTAGAATTGTACATGTAATTGCAGATATTTTACTCCCCATCCACCCAATTAAAAGTAATCAGGAGGCGGGCTGCTTTACCTTTGACGGGTGAAATGGTACAGGTGTAACGCCTCTGTCAACACTGTTAAGTTATTTAAAAGGCGGAACCCCCGAGTTCAACATCCCTCCCCAAAAGGACCGAGCCGAGAGGGAAATTCGTGTAAAGTGTCTTTCCCAAGTTCACAACGTCGGATCGAGCTGAGACTCGAACCTCCGAACCTGCAATCTCACGATTAGGAGTCCAGCTACACAAACAGACAGACAGACAGACAGACAGACCATCAACAAAAAAACCCCGGTTAAAACAAACCTTAAGAAGGAAATACAACGACCTTGGCGTGACAAAAAACAAAAAGAACAGCCTGTTTCATAACATTACATAAGTAAGCCTAGCCAGAGACGGGGTTGAATAAACGAAAGACGTTCCAACAAACGACTTCGAAATGAGAGGAGAACTAGACTTTGGTAAAAGAACCTCGAACCCATAAGAACTGATAATGTAAAAATACCCCTCCCCCCAAAAAGAAAAGGAGACAACCAGATAGCTCTATGTGTAATAACCAGAAGAGCTTAACGAGGTCACAAAGAAACTTTAGTTTTAGTTTTAGTAAAGTTTTACGGCGCCAGCAACTGCATAAGGTCATGAGCGCCAAAGGGTGGATGTCAACAGAGAAGTCCTTACAGAGAAGCAGGCTTACTCTGCTCACCCCTCTAGCTTCAACAGCACAAAGTCTGTTTCGACTACCAAGGCCCCCCCGGAAATAGCGGGTCACAGGAGTGTGACAAACATACAAAAGAAGTAGAGGAAAACATGACGACAGTAAGGATTAGAGGGGGAAAGCAGCAGTTCCCTGTTGCAGTAAATGCACAGTAATGAGCATGACATTTGTGAATCAGTCCATTTACAATTTACAATTCTACCGCGTCACAAAGAGACGACAGTGGCGTGCGATAATATAGAACAGGGAGACGATAACGACAACAACAACGGTGACTGATGACGTCAAAAACAGTGTAACACTATACACCGGGCGACTGACGCCAAACTGTTTTGGAGAGCAGGACAACAGATAAGGCGGGGAAAGTAGCGACGAGATAGTACATAGTGACTTACACTTACAGGCAGAAATGAGGTCAGCTGTAGACCTCACGGGGCTCGAGCAACCTCAAG
>NW_004798589.1:109065-112154 GCF_000002075.1 Aplysia californica | reverse complement strand
TAATGACAGTGATGATTACAACAATAATGATAATAATAACAACAACAACAACACTACTACTACTACACTGCTACTGCTACTGCTACTGCTACTACTGCTACTACTACTGCTACTGCTACTACTACTACTACTACTACTACTACTACTACTACTATTACTACTATTACTACTACTACTACTACTACTACTACTACTACTACTACTACTACTACTACTACTACTACTACTACTACTATTACTACTACTACTACTACTACTACTACTACTACTACTACTACTACTACTACTACTACTGCTACTACTATTGATGCTGCTGTTGCTACTACTACTAATACTACTAGCAAAAAACAACAACAGTATTACAATACAAGTAATTATAACTTGGAGAACAACGTCACGTGTTGTGCTTACACTGCAACATTAAAGTCCTACCATAAATCGCTATCAACAGAATCGTTTAACTAGACTGTGAGGCATCGCGGAGAAATCAGGCGCTCGTCAAAATAATGAAATCATCGCAGAAAATGTCATAATTTTCCCGTCCGTTTGGCATTTTTTATCGAATTTTTGTCTTTTGACTCAACACATTAAAAGTCCATTAAAAACACGATACGATGGTATATTATGTTCAGTTGGTTGGTTGGTTGGTTGGTTGATAGGTTGGTTGGTTGGTTGGTTGGTTGGTTGGTTTATTGGTAGGTTGGTTGGTTGGTTGGTTGGTTGGTTGGTTGGTTGGTTGGTAGGTTGGTTGGTTGGTTGGTTGGTTGGTTGGTAGGTTGGTAGGACTTAAAGAAGCACAGGGAAACAATAACAGTCATTTATTGGTCCTCGGAAAATGTAAGAGCGACAAACAGAAACAACAACGGGTAAGGACAAAGTAGAACCCACTAGTGGCATCCTACTTACTCAAAAATACAAAACTTGTCTGTGGAACTCACCCACACAAAAAAAGAAGAAGAAAGCAAACGTGCGATAAAAAGGACATAAAACTAGCCAAGAATTTCGTGAAAAACAAACTCGAAAAAAACAAACCCCAAACCCCAAACCCAAACCATCCCAACAAATCATCCCGTCACCAATTTGACGGTACAAAACAAACTTTGGGACAACTACTGCGACAAATCCTAGTCCAGAGCTGTCAAATAATTTACCTATTATCAGCGAGCGATTTCGCCCATTAAGGTAGTTTTCATAAAATGAAAATAGCCCAATTTACTGTAAACACGCACGTCTGGCGGATAAGCACCATGCCACACACATCTAGGGATCGATACCTCTAGATGTTGTGAGGAAAGATACCCGCTCTTGCCTCGTAATCGTAGAGGGGGGCTGGGTTGACTTCATCAACAAGTTCGATTCTAAGCGATTTTCCCCGCCCCTCGCTCATGTCTCCTCCCTTTTCAATGACAACCAACCGCATTGTCGTAATGAATAGTCGTCTGCACATGACGTCACGGCTACCCAAATGACGTCATCCTGTCGTATAATTAGACAATCCTAATTACTATTTCGCTACCTCAGAATTACAAAGTTCTGTCTGACATTTTTTTTTCGCCGTTTTCAGTTACTAACTATAACCATGAGGTCAGAAGCCAAATTAAATGTTCTATCTGCTCTATCA
Organism: Aplysia californica; assembly: GCF_000002075.1. Classification (NCBI taxonomy): domain Eukaryota; kingdom Metazoa; phylum Mollusca; class Gastropoda; order Aplysiida; family Aplysiidae; genus Aplysia; species Aplysia californica. The sequence goes on along the minus strand of NW_004798589.1, from coordinate 110,533 downwards.
AAATCATAAGATAACTCGGAGTCGTTTTCAAGATATTCAAAGAATTGCATTTAAAAAAAGCTTGACATGTTGTGAAACTCGAAATGTTTCACGTCAAATTTCTCAAAACTAGAATACTGAGCAGATGGAACTTTGTAATCCTGAGGCAGCGATTTGTCGGTACTCCAGTAGCCCTTCGACCTCATGTGGAGGTTTTCGACATTTCACTAACCTATATTTACTAAGCTCTATCTGCTCAGTACCTAGTTTTGATAAATTTGACGTTGAAAAAATTTTGAGTTTTATATGTCAAGCTTGCTCGTAAGCAATTCTTTGAAAACCTTGATAACGACTCCGAATAAACGTGCGGCTCTGATAGAGCAGATAGAACATCATGGTCTTAGAAACCCAGAACGGTAAAAAAAAGTATCGGATAGAAATTTGCAATTCTGGGGTAGAGATTTATTTTGTTGTTCTTTGCTGCAGCAAAGGGTGGTGTCTGTGAAAAGGTCGGGTGGAAGAAGACGTCATAGATCTTCTAGTTTGGGACACACGAAGAGCAGATCTGTTTTAGACTGTTTCGTAGTTGTCGCAATGTCAACAAATTGATCGTTTAGCTTTAGTTAGAGTTATACGGCACTTGCAACACAACAAGGTCATATTATAAGTGACGAAGATTAGAGGTGTCAAAAGAGAGTGACAAACATTTTAAAAAGGGAGGAGAGATAAGGACGATAGTTGTTCGATAGGAAAGAAGGAGCAAACCCCGCCAGAGCACCCGCCAACCATCCACAAAAAATTGATCGTTTTTTAGTTTTTATTTTCTGAGTTCATTCTATTTAGGTGATAGTTTAGAGGCATGTGTCAACCTATTTTGAGTTGGGAGACTAAATTACACTTTTACCCTGTCAACTCGGTACAATACAGGACTATTTAAATCTCAAATATAAAAATATGCCATCGTTGCAATTCTCAAAAAGAAACCTGACATTTGCCTGACAACTTTAGCTATAACGCATTACTTCCAACTTCAAATCCAATGTGCTGAATCGTTAAGCCTCCCCCCCCCTCCCCCCACCAAGTATTCTATTCAGTCCTTTTCAAAGCTTGTTTTCTTCCAACGTCAATTTATGTTTCAGACCACAGCACAGTAAATATAACCATCTTTTGTTTCTGGCTGCACCAACTCCTTTTCTGCTGGTCTTTTCTTTTCTTTTCTTTTTTTTTTCATCCGTTGTTCTGGTTCAGTTTTCATTTCTTTTGTACTTTTTTCTTTCTTACTTTCTTCTTTTTTTTAAAATGTACATCTTAATAAGATTATTTTTTTCAGTGTGGGAGCGAGTGGTCTTTTTGTCTTTCGATCACAGGAATTTTTTTCTTCGGTAGTTACCCCTTCTATTTCTGCCTCTCTCTCCACCCCACCCCCCTCTCTCTCTCCATCCCCCCTACTCTCTCCCTCTCCCTTTCCCCCCCTCTCTCTCTCCCCCTC
>NW_004798589.1:107604-108877 GCF_000002075.1 Aplysia californica | reverse complement strand
CCCCCCCCCCAAGTCTTTGCGCTGCCTTTTCCCCTTCTTTCACTTTTCAAAGGCTTTTCTTCCTCTGAGGCTTAGTCTTTTGTTTCAGGTCTAATAGAACCTCCTGCTGTTGCTGCCACTGCTGCCACTGCTGCCGCCGCTGCTGCTGCTGCGGTTGATGATGTTTGCTCGTCTTGCCCATTATGTCCGCCATTGCCAGCCGTTATCAAAGAAATAATTTCCGCCAAGACTGCATTCCTGGACTCAGAAAAAGCCTCGTTTTCAGAGTTTGTTTATATGACGACAATAGAAAGCTCGTAACTCGGACGATGAGCTTAATAACACGGAGCCATTGTCTCGCCTGAAATTGACAAGCCCGCGGGAAAAATGGGACAGACGAGAATAGTGCATGAGAAAAATAACCGATCAATTCTATCCCAGCCAGACGACACTGAATTAGTGGCATGTTAATTTAAAAAACAGGAGAGGAAAGACTAGCACATAAAAACCCAAATGAGACGATAAAAATTACAAAGGAAAAAAAAAAGAAAGCAACAACAGCCTTCAACCAAACCAAAGCTAATAGACTAGACATCAGCTTTTGCTGTAAAGGCAGACCGGACGAGGAGGGGAAACCTGCCATGTTGCACAAGGAGCAGACGATAACTGTCTCGCAGATTCGATACCCAGTGTTCACACTGGCGATACAAAGATTCGAAACTCGAATATACGAATGGCGATTCTTCGAAGGTCTGTCCCACAGCTGGAAAGTACCGAGGAAGAGATTTCACTTTTGTCGATTTCAGATTTGTGTAGAACTTTACGGACTCTACTTCATTAGACTTTGCTGCACAGTCAACTTTTCTGGTAGGTCAGAAAGAAGCCCCTTACTCTCTTCGAAGTTAAATATTTACTGATGAAAATGGTGGAACGGTATAGGTTTAACGCCTCTATCAATGCTATTGGGTTATTTAAGAGGCAGGACCTCCGAGTTTAACGTCCATTTCAGAAAGGCCCGAGCCAAATAGGAAATTCATGTAAAATGCCTTTCCCAAGAACACAACGTCGGACCAAGCTGAGGCTCAAATCCCCGAACCCAAAAGTTCACGATTACGAGTCAGGTAGCATAATCACTAGGCCACCAACGCCCCTAAATATAATTTGCAGGCACGCGAGGAAAAAACAAAAACAGAAAAAACCCATTAGAACGGTTTAAAAGGGACAGAATCAGCACAGCGGAGTAAGTCACAAACATGGTCGGGACATGGGGCGAGTAAACATTTTTACCAGCCTC
>NW_004798589.1:104102-105763 GCF_000002075.1 Aplysia californica | reverse complement strand
ACAGACAGACAGACAGACAGACAGACAGACAGACAGACAGACAGACAGACAGACAACATTCTCCAGAGACAGAGATAAAGAGACAAAAACAGAAAAAAAATAAGATCACAAAAAAAAACGGGATGGACACGGAAACTGACAGATAAAATAAAAGCCAGGACGTTGGAATACAAAAGAAAAGTTTGTCATAAACAAAATTACACAAGTTGTCGATAAAAGCGAGTGTTGTTGATGGGCCGATAGGACAAGAGACATCTCTGAACGGACAGTGGAGAGACATTACGCTATTCAACCATTAATTATAACGTTCTATCTACTCGATCAGTATCTACGAGTACTTTTGAACAATTTGACGTCAACAATAATAATTTTGAGTTTCACAGCATGTCAAGCTTTTTCGAACGCAGTTATAATTTGAATACCATTGTAACTACTCTTTTTTTTTTTTTTATAATTCATTTTAGTTTTTGTTAGAGTTTTACTGTACTCGCAACACAATAACGACTCCGAAGGAAAAATCTTACGATTTTGATTGAGCAGATAGCACGCTTTGTGTCTGAACCCATGGTCTTTATAGTAACTCAAAACGGCCAAAAATGTCTGACAGATCTTTGTAATTCTTTGTAATTTAAGGTAGCGTCTACATCAGTGCTAGTGAACTTCTTCAAAGCTGACGCTCACTTTTGTTACCTTTGAAAGGCTAAAATTCGGGTTCCTTTAGTTTAAGTATGTGTTTAACGGCACTTGCAAAACAATACGGTTGTATAAATGCCGAAGATTAGAGGTGTTACAAGAGAGTAACAAACACATAAAAGAAGGAGGGGAGATAAAAACGATAGATGTCTGATGGGAAAGAAGAAGCAAACCACACCACAGCACCCGCCAAACATCCACATTTTGATTCCGCCCACCAACAAGTACATTTGTACAATATATTTCAGGAGCAGATTAAGCGAGGCGTGTAGACAAATGAGATACCTCTTACAACCCATGAGTGGACATGTCGGCCGAAAATAGACACATCAAATTGTTGTAGATTTTTCAGGGATGCCATTTTTTCTTCAAGTTAGACATGTCTTTCATCATTTCAGGTAATAAATTGAACAACCTCAACCTACAAATTCCATGTATCTGTCTGTGTACATAGGGCTACAATCCGAGACTTGACTCATTTTGTCAGCGCACCTCACATACCGTTATTCTGCCACTGCCCACGTGATCCCAATTGCCCACCAAAATTACCAAATCGCCAAGACAGAGAGGGATACAACGTCCCATAGTTTTAGTAAGAGTTTTACAGCACTTGCAACACAATACAGTCATAAAAGGCCGAAGAAAAGATGTGTTACAAGAGGGTAACATACACACAAAAAAAAAGAAGGAGAAAAGATAACGAAGAAAGATGATTGATAGGAAAGAAGAAGCAAACCACACCAGAGCACCCGCCAACTACCCACGGCCAGAAGACAGACAAGACAGAAAACAAGCGTCCAGCCCCACTTGGGAATCGAACTTAAATCATCTGTTTGCCACGACGAAACGCGCGTGGACTCGGGTTTACAATAACGCCGCATCGCTCAAATCATCAAAGCTCAATATGTCTAGCAGTCAACGTAGAGCTATTTGAAAGAAGACTGTAAAAAACAAGAGGGGTTGGAGGG
>NW_004798589.1:101952-103103 GCF_000002075.1 Aplysia californica | reverse complement strand
CCCCCCCCCCAAATCTGCGATCCTTCTGCTCGCGAGCGAGTTTAATGCGTTCTATGATGACGTCGACATATTTGTTGCTACCTCAGAATTACACAGTTCGATCTGCTCAGTACCTAGTTTTGAGAAATTGGATGTAAAAAAAACTTTGAGTCTCTCAATAATTAGGTCAAGCTTTTTCGAATGCAATTTTTAAATATCTTGATAACGACTCAAAATAATCTTACGATTTTGAAAGAGCAGATAGAACATTTTGATTTCTGATCTCAAGGCCTTTGTAACTCAAACCGGTCAAAAAAAATAAATCAAATAGAACGTTGTAATTCTGAAGTAGCGATACATAGTGATTTATTAATTCATCTACTTCCAAACGGAAGGACTTTAAAAAAAAGAGTAAAGGTAAACTTCAGTCCTCCACTCGGAACTCTATTGACCTACTGCTCACATCTGGGGTCTCTGATTTGGCGGGGCCACATTTAATTGGGTCGTCGTGACGCCATGCCAGAAACATGAACGTTTTAACATTTAATCTTTTTTTTTTTTTTTTTAAGAATGGAAAGTCATGGGCTGGCTGGCTGGGACGGACGTTGGGGTTGGGGAAGAGGGGGTGGGGGTTAATTTTAGTGTGCAATGTCTATTTCTAACAGTTTGTCCTCAGCGGAAGGATTATATGTACTTGTTGTTTTGTTTTGTTTTGTCTCTTTTTTAGTGCAAAATCATACGGTTCAATGGAGCGCGACAGGTCGAAAAAAGTACCACTGCTGTGAGAAAAGGTAAGACACAATTTCGCTTATTGACACTTTTAAACGTTTTATTATTATAATTAATTTTTTTTGCTTTGTTTCGTTTTGTTTCCGTTTGGTTTTTCTTTCTTTTTTTTTCGGGCTGTGGGTCTTATTTTTGCAATGTAGTATTTCTCTTTGTTCTACTTTCCTGATTAGATTCAGAGTTCCAGATGTTGTTTTAGTTTTGTTTTTCTAGGTTTCGTTGTTGTTTTGGGGTTTTTTAAAATCTTTTTTTATATTTCACTATCATTTAGGGTCGTCGTCGTCAGCATTGTCTTCTTCTCCTTCTCCTTCTTCTTCTTCTTCTTCTTCTTCTTCTTCTTCTTCTTCTTCTTCTTCTTCTTCTTCTTCTTCTTCTTCTTCTTCTTC
>NW_004798589.1:97813-99400 GCF_000002075.1 Aplysia californica | reverse complement strand
ATTTGTTGAGCTGCGTTTGCTTCCTTTGTCATTTCAAAGTTTACTATAATGATAATACACATATGAATACATTAATATATAAATACTTTTATAACTTACAAAACTCCCCCCAAAAATATACATGTACTAGCATACCCCCCCTAAAAAAAAAAGCAAAAAAACCCCCAAAAACTCACTGTCCCAGACGCCCCACTTGACCACGACCTTGGCCCGCACTCACCACACACTGGGTACCCGGTATATTGATCCCGCTACTTTTTTCTACCGCCCTACATCTGTTCTGGTGGGCAGAAGATATTCGGAGACGTCTCCGGCGAGCATCTGCAAGAACTATTCGGAGACGCACTCCCGCACACAGAAGCACTGCTTGGGGGGGGGGGGGGTTAAACTGAATATTATTTGCTGCAGATCACACATATATAGCCACTAAAACTGTCGCAAATTAATTATTTTCAGGAAAATTACAAACCTAATTGCAAAACATCAAATTTTGAGTTAAAACAGGGGGGGGGGAGCTCCCCCTGGTAACCCCCTCGATTTTTACTTGGTCTAGAGGTAAAAAACATTTTGGTTGGTCTATCTCCGTCGGAGACGTCTCCGGATAGATACTGCAGTGCTTGTGGCCGACGGGCGCCAATGGCAGGTCCTACATCTTCTCTTAGCCCTATAGTTTCCACTTCTTTTCTTATCCCTAAAGTTTCTCTACATCTTCTCTCAGCACTATAGGTCCTACCTCTTTTTCTTCTTTTCTTAGCCCCATAGGTCCTACTTCTTTTTCTTCTTTCATTAGCCCCACAGGTCCTACTTCTTTTTCTTCTTTCATTAGCTCTATAGGTCCTACTTCTTTTCTCCTTTTCTTAGCCCTATAGGTCCTACTTCTTTTCTTAGTCCTATAGGTCCTACTTCTTTTCCTAGCTCTATAGGTCCTATTTCTTTTCTTCTTTTCTTAGCCCCATAGGTCCTACTTCTTTTTCTTCTTTTCTTAACCCTATAGGTCCCACTTCTTTACTTAGCCTCAATAGTTCCATTCTGTTCATCTCGCTCTTTCCCCCCAGTACTAAATAATAAATGTCCGTTATAGGGACCAAAATGCGCATCATGTTTACTCAAACGAAACACCAGCAAATATCCATCTGGCACGTCCCAATTTTCTCTCAGTGCAATTAGCAGGTTTTCTTCACTAACAATAATAGACAGCATAATTTGTACAGCGCAAATTCCGACTCATAAGCAAATTCTGCAGTTTCCGTATGTCTAACGTGGGTTTTTTTTCAATGTGCATTAAACACTTATAATTAAATAAGTGTAAACACTCCTCTTACGAGTCCTTATTCTTTACTTTTCTTGCACAGCTCTTTTTTCTGTCTATCTCGCTCTTTTCCCCCGCATTAAAGGTCTGCCTTAGAATCAGTTATAATTATTATGGTGGTCTTAACGAGCGGCAACAATTCAAACAAAAACAAAAACAAAAACAAAACAAAAGAGAAGAGTAATCTAGCAGGGTCCCGCTCTTTCATTTCCCTCCGCAATTTCTGTCTGTTACTGTCTGTCTCGCTCGCCCCTTGTACTGAAAGAACATTTACGCTC
>NW_004798589.1:93206-94237 GCF_000002075.1 Aplysia californica | reverse complement strand
TTGTTACTATTATTATTATTAATTTTATTATCATAATCATGATAATAGTAATGATGAGAATGATAATAATTATAAGATTAATAATGCTTCCCAGGAAGTTGAGTTTATTTCAGAAAGCTCTCATGTCTGCAGGGGGTAATATTATAGATTGTAAAGCGCATATAGAGCTTGCTGTTGGGCGGGGATTTGCACTGTACAAATGCTATGCTAGCTATTATTATTATTAATAATATACAATCAGCAAATTTTAGTATTCGCTTTCCGTGCTTTATCGACAGTTAACGTGACGATCTGCACCACAATCTTAATCTTAATAACTCCCCCTTACTCCCCTCCACCAAACACCCATCCCATTTATGTCAAAAACGTGAAGGACAAGTGAGTTTTCTTGTGTGTGTGTGGGGGGGGGGGGGGGGGGGGGGGGGGTAAGAATGCTCACCGAAATTATCTTGATTCTCTCGATTGAGGATAATTAATTCCTCGTTCTGGCGGGAGTCACACTTCAAAGACACCACTACAACAAGAAGAACTTTTAAGTTTGTTTTAGCAGAGGTTTTACGGCGCTCGCAACTGCATAAGGTCAAATGAGTGCCAGAAGATTAGAGGTGTTACAAGAGAGTAACAAACATAAAAAAGAAGAAGGAGAGATAAAGACGATAGATGTTTCATAGGAAAGAAGAAGCAAACCAAACCAAAGCCAGAGCACCCGCCAACCACCCACTAATTCATCCTTCTGACGAGTGTCATACTTCAAAGACATCACTACAACAAGAAGAAGTTCTAACATGTTTGAAAAAAAAAACAACCCACAGAAGACAAACAAAAGTGGAAAAAAACCCCCACAAAAACATAAAACGGTCTTCCGATAACCCTATTTAATTGTTCTCCAAAGACACAACACAAGGACGGCCAGGTTCTCACGACGGTGCCGGCACAAAGACGTAACAGTGACATGTTACAAGTCTTCACAAAGCATCACATCACCTCACAAGGACGGAAATTTCAAGGAAAGTACGAACATTCCCCCCCCC
>NW_004798589.1:91255-92704 GCF_000002075.1 Aplysia californica | reverse complement strand
AGAGAGAGAGAGAGAAATGAACGGCACGCGCCCGCCCCGCTGGAGGTCCTCCCCCGCCCACGTAGAAGAAAAACAAAACATCGACATCAAAGACCAAAAAAAAAAAGAAAGAAAAAAGCAAAAAAAAAAGAAAGAGACAAAAGAACTGAAGAGAAAAGCTAATAAAAGCGTAGCGGGTATGCCTTAGTGCTGGGTGGCGAGGTTCCAGGTTATTGAAAGCTAGGAATCGTATGAATCGAATCTGAACCCAATTACTTACTTTCTTATGATGGGATTTCTTTAGTTGGTTATCTGGTTGGCTCCGAACATCTTCAGGATTTAGGATAACCTTGATTTCGGAACACTACGAAGCATCAACTTTTATTTTTTTAAAAATAAGTTCTAAAAAAGAAAAGAAGAAGACTTTAATATAAAAAAACTGGTAACCATTGGTTTACGTAAAAAGGAGCGGGAACTTTTTATCCGTAGCATTAATCGTGGGAGTCGGTTCCGCAATCGATTCTTGGCCCAGCTCTAGTATGCATGCTGTGAGGAGGAGACTCACTGAGTGCAAGCCTGGCGTCATTGGGGCGAGAAAAGACATACGAGGGGCTGAGATGCAAAATCCGCTACATCCATTTTAAGCACTTTTCAGAAAATCAGCTTTTTTTACAATGCTGCTTTACGCACGAACATGAGTAAAAAGAATTTTTTTGGTGGTTTTTATGAAGTACAAGCTGGGCCCCCTTTCGATGAAAGGAATGATCGGTGCTTTAATATCAACTAAAAGTCATTGGTCTACTATACTGGAATGGGGCAATAAATCTTGAAAGATGCAAAAAATCATAAGGTCTAGATCTATACTCTCAAAACAAAATGCGCCTCGCGAAATATCACTTCCGGATTTTCTAAAATTACAAAGACAGAAGCGTCGGCCTACAAAAGCGATCGGCGAAATAAAGAAATTTAGCTTTTCGCAGCAAAACTGTCTCTAAACTGAAAGAACGAAGGGCGCCATGCTCTGGAGAATATTTTAAAGAATCTTTTGGCGAAAACCGCATGTCGATCGATGCAGCCGTTAAAAAGCCTCCTGAATAGCAAAATTGGGCCACCACAAATAGATAATAGATGAGTTGGGTTATGGCCGAAAACACAAGCCTGTAAACACAGCGGAGGAATGTATTGCGACTGAAGAGGTGGAGAGCCGTCATTATCAACCATCTTATGCATTACGAGCATGAGTACAACTTGGATTACCAAATATTGTTCAGTTCGCACATGCGATGCTTCAATATTTATTCAACCACTATAGGTTCGGAAACGTAATGTTGAAATGTACTCAAAATTTATAAGGTTTACAACTGTGAAGGTTTAATCGTGATTTTTTTGCTTATAAATGCACATTGTTACCGGCTATCGGATGCACAAACATCATCATTATTATTATTATCATTATTATTATTATTTTAT
>NW_004798589.1:89342-90290 GCF_000002075.1 Aplysia californica | reverse complement strand
GCGTGCGTCACGTGCGTATGTGCGTACGTGCGTGCGTGCGTGCATGCGTGTATGTGGGCGTGCATGTCCAATTTATGTTAAACATCCAATGTGCTGCACCAATGTATGTAATTGCCGAACCATATGTTAAAATATGTGGATTTATGGGCCAAAGGCCTTTCAAATCAATAAATCCTTTTGAATCTTGAATCTCTAGAATGACAACATTCTATCTGCTCAGAATCTAGATTTGGGAAATTTGACGTAAATTATTCTGAGTTTCACAAAATGTCAAGTTCTTTTCGAATGCAATTCTTTTAATATCTTAATAGCAACTCTGAATAATCTTGTGATTTTGATAGAGCAAATGTGAAGCGTGCTGACAAAATGAGTTACTTCTCTGTTTCAAGCCTTATGGAAATAGATACATCGCGCTTATAAATAGGTGAAGGTTTTACAATTTTTATGAGTACGAAATAACTAAAGGCATGTTATACATAAAAAATATGTGGCACCAATAGAAAATGAACCATCTGACCCTAATGTCGATTTTTTTACCTATATATCTCCATTTGTGGATTGCGAGAAATTACTCATTTTGTCAGCACGTCTCACAAATGGAACGTTAAATTGATTGATTTTTGACCTCATGGTCTTAGTAACTCAAAACGCCCCCAAAACGTCAGAAGTTAGTAATTCTGAGGCAGCGATTAGCTCACTATGATGAGCCCATCATTTTGCCTCACGTCGCTAGGGCCAGAGTCGTCGTGTCTTTCCTTGCCTACGTCACCACGGGGTGAATGACCTGTCGCTTCTTCTCCATGTTGTAGTTACAGCAAATGAGATGGTGTCATGACGTGCTGGAAGCAGGCGCTCGCTCTCTACTTCTCATCTCCCTTCGTCTCTTCATTCTACCCGTCTCTCTCTCTCTCTCTCTCTCTCTCTCTCTCTCTCTCTCTCTCTCTCTCT
>NW_004798589.1:88062-89242 GCF_000002075.1 Aplysia californica | reverse complement strand
CCCCCCCCAAATAGATAAAAACACAAACAAACAAGCAAACAAAAAATAAACTGAACACCCCCGAGCTTGCTAAGCTACGGAACGGCACAATGTGGACTGCTTTCATCACAGTACCAAGACTGTTAAAAAACAATCACAACAACACAATAAACTACAACAAGAACAGAGAAAGAAAATTAGCACAAAAAGACGGTATTAATCACAACATAACAACAACAACAACAACACAACAACAACAACAACAACAAGAAAATATAACAACATTAAATCCAAAAAAAAAATGTTACAAAAAATGCAACATGAACGAACAATAATACAAACAACAATAATAACAATACAAAGACAAGAAGAAAAGAACAGACAACAAACAAAACAAAAGAACAGAACAGAAAGTAGAAAGAAAAAGAAAAGTGCGGCTTGCTGTGGACGAGCGGCGAGAAGAATATCTCAGAAAGCAACTGGCTGTCAGCTCAACACGAAATCACGGCGCCTAAACAACAACAACAACAACAACAACAACAACAACAACAACAACAACAACAACAATAACAACTCTCGGAGCGCAAATTTAAAAAAAGAAAAAAGAAAACAAACAAACATACTAAAAAAATAAACGAAACCAAAAACAACAAAAACAAACTTGTGTTCCGATCTTGTTGACGGCTATACGACACGACACGACACGACAACGGCGCCACTGCGCTACCTCAGAATTACAAAGCTGTATCTGACATTTTCGGTCGTTTTGAGTTACTAAGACCATCAGGTCAGAAAGCAATAAATGCTCTGTCTGCTCTATCAAAATTGTAAGATTATTCGAAGTCGTTACCTTTTTCTTTTTTTTTTGTTGAGTATAGGGTTTTACGGCGCTCGCAACCAATATATTCAAAGAATCGCATTCGAAAAAGCTTGACATATTGGGAAACTTAAAAATTTTGACGTCAAATTTCTCAAAACTAGGTGCTAAGCAGATACAAGGAGGACTTTGTAATTGGTCGCTTTTAAGGACAAGCGGGCTAACCCAGATTTCGGGGATTTCCAGAAATCTTGACCTTTACCAAAAGTGGGCATTGCCCTACCTGTAGGAGAAGTTTGCTTTCATTGGTGAGTATATCTGTTTGGTTATAGAGAAAACTCTCCTTGTCCTTTAAAGAAACTGAACAAGGAACCAAAAACTTTA
>NW_004798589.1:85303-86864 GCF_000002075.1 Aplysia californica | reverse complement strand
AGATTTTAATGATAAAAATAACTGGCAACCGCTGGTCTACGTAAAAAAGAGACGGAACTTTACTTCCTTAGTATTAATCGCGGGAATCGGTTCCGGAATCGACTCTTCGCCCAGCTCTAGTATCTATACTGAGCTGACACTGGTGTGTGACACTTTTAACAAGATGTATCTTCCCTGTTTCCCACCTTTCTTTTTCTACTCTCTGCTTTCTCCGTCTCACATCTATCTCTTTTCTTCCCCTCTTCTTTTTCTCGTTCCTTTTTCTACTCTCTGCTTTCTACCCTTCGTATTCTTCTCCGTCTCACCTCTATCTTTGTTATTCCCCTCTTCTTTTTCTCGTTCCTTTTTCGTCTTTTCTTCTTTCTCTGCATCCCAGGGTTTTTTTCTTCTGATTTCTCTCTTTCCTTCGCATTCTTTTCCGTTTTACCTCTGTCTTTTTTCTTCCTTTCCTCCTTTTCTCGTTCATTTGTCTTTTTTTCCCCCTTTCTCTCAATTTTCTTCTCAAGTTTTTTTTCTCTGTTTTTTCCCTTTTCTTCCTATTTCTCTCCGTTTCATCTCTATCTTTTTTCTTACTCTCTTCTTTTTATCCTTCCTTTTTTCTTCTTCTCTTCTTTTTTTCTAGATCTATCTCAGTTGTTTTTTTCTTTTCTGCTTTCTACTTTTTGTGTTCACATTCCTCTTCGTTTTACCTCCATCATTTCTCTTCCTCTCTGCTTTATCTCCTTCCCTTTTCTTCTATTCTTCTTTCTCTAAATTCCAGTCCTTCTTCTCTCCTTCGTACTATTTCCTCTTTTCTCTCCATCCTTTTTCTTCCTCTAAGCAATAATACGTCACACCTTTAAAAAGACCCAATAGAGCCCAGCAGGTCTGAGTAAACAGCCACTTTATTGATAATAATATGTGAGGCAGTGTGGTGGAATCAGGCTCACGTCAAAATAATTAAATCGAAGAAAACAGCAGTTTTCTCCCTGCTTAGCAATTTTTATCAATTTTTTGTTTTTTGGCTCAACACCTTTTTTGTCCATTTACAAACGCATTCCTTTGAGGATTTCACCGAAAACGTTGATTAAAGGCACAAAAATATAAATTTACAAATTTCCATGGACTCTCCAGCTTTGGAATTTACAAAGCTTTGGCGACCATTTTCTCGCTAATTTTACCTCTTAAACTAGGTGACCCCCACCTCCTTCAATCCAAAATATCTCCACTTCTATTGAAGATGGATAGGTAATTATTTCATTGAAATCAAGACAAATGAACAAGCTTTAGGATGATACCAATAACTTAATATGCCAAAAAATTGACGAGAGCCTAATTCCACCACACTGCTTCACAAATATCAATAATTAAAACATAACTTCTTTCTGCTCATTCGTGATTCAGAGAGCACAACAGTTTTAGAATCAAGGCTGTGGTGAAAAAAAGGATTATAAAATATATTGATCTTTTCATGTCAAGGCTACAGCAGACAGAGCCTATGTCGTGTTGTCTACATTTGATTTGATTCCTCTCTTTCTCTCTCTCTCTGTCTGTCTCTCTCTCTCTCTCTCTCTCTCTCTCT
>NW_004798589.1:82088-83016 GCF_000002075.1 Aplysia californica | reverse complement strand
CTCTCTCTCTCTCTCTCTCTCTCAATCCGGCTAATAAAAAACCACCACCACCACCACCATCACCAAAAAAAACAAAAGAAAAGGATTACCGCACATGACCAACATTTAAAAACAAAACAAAATTGTGTTCCTACCTTAGAGCTGTCTGCCTGGTACTGTAGTTACTCCACACAAATATCGATGAGGGAAAACTCCAAAAACTCTTTCCTTTAACTTCAATGTGAGAAAATCCAAACCGTATAGATTTAATTAAGCACAAGAATCTAGATCTAGATCTAGTCTAAATACAAATACCAACAATAATCTTCACTCACGGAAGAAAACGCACTATTTTTCTATTATTTCGCTTTTCTTTCTTTCTGGGGTTTTTTTTTTTTCAATAAGTCGTTGATAGTTTCAATCAATACTAGAAAAACAAAAAACAATCCAAGGTCAAAAGTTAACCTCACTCTGACAATCAGCACTTGAATTTGAAGACAGGTGTAGGATTTTTCGTGGGTTTTTCACACCGTTTTCACAATAACTTATTTAGGAAAATCCGGGAATTCCCGTCGTAACGGGGACACGAAGCACAAAGTTTCAAGATGAAAACGAGGACAATATCAACAACAAGAGGCTTCAGACTCCTCAATAAAACTGTGCACCCTTTAAAATGTTAATGATTCTGAACCACAGAATTCTTTTTTTTTTCAAATTCGAAAATTAAGAGGTGAAGTTTTAGACGTCCAAAGTGTCGAACTTTCACAAATACAAAATTATAGAGAGAGATATCAGCCTCAACGTTTACGATGAAACGACAGAGAGTTGTGGTAGTAGATTTGAGACTGTTACTGTTACAATGAAAGCAGCTGGGAACTACTCTTCGCTCTACGTCGATGGCAACAATAAGCGACAGTGGTTGAGAGAGAGAGAGGGGGAGAGAGCGAGA
>NW_004798589.1:80772-81988 GCF_000002075.1 Aplysia californica | reverse complement strand
AGGGGAGGGGGGGAGAAGGGGAGGGGGGTGCGGTGCGATATGTGTAGCTTGTTGCTGTTGTTGTTGTTTTTGTATGATTTTGTTGTTGGCATACATATGTTTACAAATAATTCATTCATTCATCCATCCATTCATCCATGCATTCATCCATTCATTTATATAAATTCCATTCATTCATCCATTCTTTCATTTATTCATTTACCCCTTTCGCGCAAAAAGTCAAAGCAAGAACCAGATCTACAATAACACACATCGCAAGTATTGCTCTGATTTTAAAAAATTGCCCTTAAGGGCGGGGCGCGAAAGGGGGGGGGGGGTTGCGATATACGTTTACTAGGTCATTCATTAATCTCACTCGTACAAAGAGACAACGGCAGTCGAGAACAACAAAATTTGTAGCATTAAAAATATAAAAAACAAAAGCAAAACAAAAAAACAAAAAACAAGACAAAAACAAGACAAAAACAGAAACGGAGAACAGAAGAAGTGGGTGTGAGAAAAGAGACTACCGGAAACAGAGGACGAAGCGCAGGAAAGTCAATCTTAAGGGTTAACTCCAAGTGGAAGAGTTTGACGACACTTGCAGCAGCATTTTGTCACGTCGTAAATGGCGAGGATTGGTCGATCGAGGTATTAGAAAAGAGTAACTTACAACTGCAACAAAACCGACAACAGCAACAACGACGACGACGACAACAACAACAACAACGACAATAGCAACAAACAATAAGAAATTTACAAAAACAATAAAAACGACTAAAACAACAGCAACAACAACAACAACAACAGTAGAAAAAACCCACCAACAACAAAAAAAAAAACCCAACCAAAGACAACCACTGCAACAACAATGATGACGCAAAGAACGACAAAATAACGATAACAGCAAACATAAGCGACAACAATAACGACAACAAAATCATAGTAACAAAACAAACACGACAACAACAACAAAAGAACAACAGCGACAACAACAACAACAACAACAAAAACAACAACAACAACAACAACAACAACAACAACAATAGCAATTAACAACAAAATGATTATAAACAACCGTAACACATATTCGACCTCTCCACCACAACAAACCCATCATAGCCACCGTAATCATCTGGATCATCACAACCAAAAACGACCACCTACAACACACCTTCACCACAAAACACACATCCGTCATCAACACACCACCAGCACAACGACTACAGCAGCAGCA
>NW_004798589.1:77470-79422 GCF_000002075.1 Aplysia californica | reverse complement strand
AAAACGAAATATAAGTAAATAAATTTATCAAAAATTAATTAATAAATATACAAAATAAGTAGGCTAGGTAAATCAATCAATCAATCAATTCAGATCGGTATTACAAGGGACGCGAATCATGTTCTAACTATTTTTCAAAGCTGATTTCTTGCTTATTTCCCTTGTGTACTCTTCTCTCGCTTCGCTTTTTTCATGAAGATCTCCCTCCAGCATGTTTCATTTTGAATTTCCTTACGTTAATTAATACATGGAAGGTTCAGGTTCGAACCCAGGGACAACGAGGGCTTTTGCTAACCTTCGTGAAAGGTTTTCTCTTAGTGCTTTTCCTTTGTGAAAGATTTATCATAGTGCTATGTCCAGCTTCTGCCTCATGACAATACATGTAATATTGTTCCGATTTAGGATCTTTCCATTAATATCCCTCGCACTTTAAAAAAATATCGGGGTTCTTTTTAAAGCTCTCATTGACAAAAATTAGATCACCCTGGAGTGAACTTTTAGTTTTAGTAAGAGTTTTACGGCACTTGCAACACAATAAGGGCATATAAGTGCCAAAGATTAGAGGTTTTACAAGAAAGTAACAAACACAAAACGTAAGGGGAGATCAGGACAATAACATTAACAGACGTTTGATAGGAAAGAAGAAGCAAACCACACCAGGGCACCCGCCAACCGTCCGCCATCCATGAGTGAACTTCGACCCTGCCTGTCAGGGCCAACCTGGGCTGAGCTGAGCTGGATACAACATCCCAGCAGAAAGTCCAAAACACTAGATTATAGATAGAGCATGTAAAATTTCTCCGCACTCGGGAAACGAACTCAGGTTCCTTGTATGTGGAGGCCAACTGCTACACTACATCACTACACCACTGACGCTGATTATTTCGTAAATATATTTTTTCAAACGATATTTTATTTTAGTAGAGGTTTTACGGCGCTCGCAACTGCATAAGGTCATATGAGCGCCAGAAGATTAGAGCTGTTACAAGAGAGTAATAAACTCAAAAACAAGGAGGGGAGATGAGGACGATAGATGTTTGATAGGAAAGAAGAAGCAAAACACACAAGAGCATCCGCCAACCACCTACACATACAGACATACAGACATACAGACATACAGACAGACAGACAGACAGACAGACAGACAGACAGAAAACAAAACTCCACATCAAAACAAAGAACGTCATGTATTAGTCACATGTTTCGACACTATCTAAAGGCAAATTATAGGAAAAAAACAAAAGCAAAACAAAAACAAAAACTAACAAAAACAAATGTGAGGCAGCATGGTGGAATCAGGCTCTCGTCAATTTTTGGGCATGTAGAGTTATTGGTATCATCTTAAAGCTTGTTCAATTGTCTTTATTTGGATTTAAAAAATATCCATTTATCTTGAATACAAGTCGAGATATTTGCGAAAGAAGGAGGTGGGGGTCACCTATTTTCAGAGGTAAAATTAGTGAGAAAATGGCCGCTTAAGATAAGTTATTTCCTTAGCTTAGGAGTCCGTGGTAACTGAGAATTTACATTTTTGTACCTTTAATCAACGCTTTTCAGAAAAATCCACACAGAAATGAGTTCTTTAATGGGCATGAAAGCTGTTGAGGCAAAAAACAAAAATTTGATAAAAATTCACAAACTTGCGGGAAAAATGCAAGTTTCTTCACTTTGATTATTTTGACGAGAGCCTGATTCCACCACGCTGCCTCACAAATAAAAAAAACAACAAACAAACAAAATTGACTCAAAGCCAGACTTCTCATTCCTTCTCTAAAACAACAAGGAGTTTATTATCCAACCCAAAGAGCATACTTACTTCTAGATACATAATTAATCCAGTAGATGTTTCCAGAGCTCACTTTTAGATACATAATTAATCCAGTAGATGTTTCCAGAGCTCACTTTTAGATACATAATTAATCCAGTAGATGTTTCCAGAGCTCACTTTTAGA
>NW_004798589.1:73466-76096 GCF_000002075.1 Aplysia californica | reverse complement strand
CACCCAACAACAAAAAAATAAAAAACGAGATCAAGATGACTCTGATCTCTGTTAGAAGCCACCATTTACCAGAATATCATTTTTTTTAAAATTATGACTCAAAATAGAACACTGTTAAAAAAAACAACAAAAAAAAATCATGACAGCCACATCATGATGAAGATTTTCATACATAGGTACAATACATAATTTGCTCGAACTTACAAAAAAACTCAATAACAAAAAGAGGTAGGCTTATAATTATTTCAACTTAAACAAGTCAACAATAACATATGTGAGGTGTGCCGACAAAATGAGTTACTTCTCGGACATTAGCCTTGTGGAAATTGATACATCAACTTTATAGGTGGAGTTTGTACAATTTGTAAGTATGGAATAATAAAAGACACGTCAGACTTGAAGATATTGACATCAATTGAAAATCTATTACTCTGAACCCAGTGTCGTTTTTTGTGGCCGATTTCTCCATTCTTGGATTGCGAGAAGTAACTCATTTTGTCTGCACGCCTCACATATACATGTATTTGGCTCTATTTTTTTTAAAAACACACCCATGTGTCACAGAAATAAGACATTTAGTTGCCGTCATTATTTAAACCAAGCAATAACATTTAAACAATATGGTCGCTTTTAAGGACCAGCGGGCTCACCCAGATTTCGGGGGTTTCCAGGAATCTTGACCTACACAAAAGTGAACGTTGCCCTACCTATAGGAGAAGGTTGGTTTCATTAGTGTGTATATTTGTTTGGTTACAGAGAAAACTCTCCTTGCTTTTTAAATGAAACTGAACAAGGAGCAAAACTTTACCTTCGATTTTCTCAAAACAGCATTGAGCAAAACTTTACCTTCGATTTTCTCAAAACAGCATTTTTCAGGATAGCCTCCTTGTGCTTAAAAGCGACCATATACAGTATAACACGGATAGGTCAAACACAGAAGACAGGAAATCACCCATCCGTCGAACTGTGCCTGCGGTCCTGGGGTTTTTTTTTTCTTCTTTATCTTTTTAAGCGATCCCTCAAACTACGGATCCCTCAGGCTACCGAGGCGGGTTCCGACCAATTCGAGCTATCCATGTTATACTGTATGTACCAGTTAGACTCTTCACTGTCACACGTGGAAGACATATGTTCGATTCCAAGGTGGGGGTCATTATTTATTCCTGCTTGTTTTGGTAGAGGTTTTACGGCGCTCGCAACTGCAAAAGGTCATTTGAGGGCCACAAGATTAGAGGTGTTACAAGAGAGTAACAAACAAAAAAAAGAAGGAGGGGAGAAAAGAACGATAGATGTTCGATAGGAAAGTTCTTTCTGACCTGACATGAACTGCCCAAGTTGTTTTAGTTTTAGTAAGAGTTTTACGGCACTTGAAACACAAAAAGGTCATATAAGTGTCGAAGATTAGAGGTGTTACAAGAGAGTAACATACAAAAAAAAAAGAGGAGAGATCAGGACGACAGACATTGGACAGGAAAGAAGGAGCAAACCACACCAGAGCACCCGCCAACCACCTACTAATCGTAGATGCTTTAAATTAAGGTTTCCATCAACGCAATTTAGACAATCTAGGAGGTGGGATTCGACCCTGTCTGTCAGGGCCATCCCAGACTAGGAGGGATACCACACCCAAGCAGAAAAACCGAGATCCTCGATTTAACATTCTCCCAGCACAAGAATCGAACTCAGACCTCCTGCATGTGACACTGAAGTACCTAACTGCTACACAACAAACAAACGGAGATACAGTGAACTTCAGAAAAAAGTCAAGCAAAAAATAAATGAAACTTAATTTGTGATCCTTTTCGATTACTCCTGAATCTCGACGGCTGCTCAGAACTGTCTTTCCAAACACAAGAGGCCGTCTGTAGTGTACTTGTGAGGCTCTTCACTTTGCACCCAACAGACAGGAATTCTGATCCCTTACATTTACTCGTAAGATCAAAACAGAATTTAAATAGGATTTTAAATAGATATAGCCTACCAGTAAAAGTAAAAGGCATTAAGCTGCTACAGCGTGTTACAAGAGAGTAACAAACAAAAAAGAAAGAGGAGAGATAAGGACGATAGATGTTTGATAGGAAAGAAGGAGCAAACCACACCAGAGCACCCGCCAACCATCCACTTTTTCATATCTTCATAAAATGGCATAATATAGTAAGTACATGATTCAGTAATTTGGAGGGGATAAAATGTGACAGCTGTGCATAAAAGTGTAATTATGGTAGATAAATATTGTATTTCATGTCATTACTGAATAGTTATGTCACAACGCGGTGGAATCAGGCGCTTGTCAATTTTTGGGTACATGTGGAGTTATCTGAATCATCTTTACAAAGCCTGTTTAATTTGTCTTGCTTTTAAAGCAAAAATAGCCATCTATCTTGAATGTGAATAGAAGTTGAGACATTTGCGATTGAAGGAGGTGGGGGTCGCCTTGTTTCCATGGGTAAAACAAACGAGAAAATGGCTACCGGTACCAAAGTTAATAACTTCCAAAGCTTGAGAGTCCTGGAAATTACAAACGTTCTTTTTGCGGCCTGCCTCTTATCAGTGAATTCCTGTAAAATGTACACATGAATATGTTTTTATACATTATGGACATAATAAAAGGTGTTTAGCCAACAACCCCC
>NW_004798589.1:71606-73027 GCF_000002075.1 Aplysia californica | reverse complement strand
CTGACACGCACACACACAAACGTCATCACACACACACACACACATACACACACACACACATGCACGCACGCACACACTGACACACACACACAAATGTCATCACACACACACACACATGCACGCACTGACACACACACGCACACACATACATACAAGCATTCCTACACATACACATACACACAAACACACATACACACACACACACACACTCACATTTACAAACACCGATGTACAAACAAGAATACTCATTGGACGTACAACCACACAAAAGAATGGTTTTCTCAAACACCTTACAATGACTAAATAGCTCATATGTGAGGCAGCGGGGTGGAATCAAGCTCTCGTCAAAATAATGAGATCAAAGAAAACAGCAGTTTTCTCCCTGATTAACACTTTTTATCAAATTTCTATTTTTTGGCTGAACACCTTTATGTCCATTCACAAACACATTCCTTTGAGGATTTCACCGAAATCATTGATCAAAGACACACACACAAAAAATTTAGTTTCCATGGACTCTCTAGCTTTGGAATTTACCAAGCTTTTGCGGCCATTTTCTCGCTAATTTTACCTCTTAAATCAGGTGACCCCCACCTGCTTCAATCCAAAATATCTCCACTTCTATTGAAGATGGACGGGTAATTTTTTCATTGAAAGCAAGACAAATGAACAAGCTTTAAGAGGATACCAATAACTCAATATGCACAAAAATTGACGAGAGCCTGATTCCACCTCGCTGCCTCACATATGGCAGAGGGACCAATAAATTTTTCAACCTGCTGGTTCTAGGGCTTTTTTTTTTTTTCTTTAACAACAAAACATCAACTTCTAACATGTGACAAGTGTCGTTCCCCGTGGTTTTATGCACCCCGCATACTTTAGCAAAATTTGATCATTTTGTGCATAATTTCTGATTATTTTCCATCTATCGTTCTTTGTTAAAATTAACAGAACCGCTTAGTTTCATATTTTTGGGCTCAGTTTGCATAATTTCAGAATTTTTCTTGCATAAAGTGACGGAGACACAAGTGTTCAGATTTAAATTTGTCACTAGACGGCCACTAGAAACCAGCGAAAGAACGCTGGACATACAAAATAAAATTCTAAAAGTTTAAAAATTCCAAACGTGCTGCCTGTCTGGTTGACCACATAAACCTTGTGTTTTAACAAGAGTTTTATGGCACTTGCGACACAATAAGGTCATATAAGTGCCGAAGATTGGAGGAGTTACAAGAGAGTATCAAACACAATAAGGTCATATAAGTGCCGAAGATTGGAGGAGTTACAAGAGAGTATCAAACACAATAAGGTCATATAAGTGCCGAAGATTGGAGGAGTTACAAGAGAGTATCAAACACAATAAGGTCATATAATTGCCGAAGATTGGAGGAGTTACAAGAGAGTATCAAACACAATAAGGT
>NW_004798589.1:68205-70459 GCF_000002075.1 Aplysia californica | reverse complement strand
CTCACCTCTCTAGCTTCAACAGCACAAAGTCTGCTTCGACTATCAAGGCACCCCGGAAATAATAGCGAGTCACAAGAGAGTGACAAACATACAAAAGAAGTAGAGGAAAATAAAGATAGTAAGGATCAGAAACAAAAAAGCAGCAGTTCTTCCGATGTTGTTCCGGCACAGTATGAGCATGTCATTGATGAATCAGCCCATTTACAATTCTACCGTGCATAAGAACACATAAATGTCCCCCCTTTGGGAATGGCCTACAGACATCTTCAGTCAATCCAGCACCGCCCTGGGGGGTAACAGTGTCATGAGTGAACATCAACAGCTCACACCTAATTGGCCAACTACGTTGTAATGCCTCAAGGTCATAACGTGACCCTCTGGTCAATAAATAAACAACTTCCGTTACGACTCATTCTCACAGAGGTCTTGTGTTTGTTTGTGAGCACGGTTCGTAATTATTCGTCAAGCTAGAAACATAACCAGAACGCAACACACGCTACAACATCTGCTCAATACTCATCAATTAAAGCTCAGACAAAATGCAAGCTGACATCCCTTTTTAAGTTTTAAGTTTCAGTCAGTGTTTTACGGCACTTGCAACACAATAAGGTCATATAAGTGCCGAAGATTTGAGGTGTCACAGAGAGTAACAAAAACAAAAAAGAAGGAAGGAAAGGCGACAAAGACGATAGATGTTTGATGAGAAAGAAAAAGCAACAGCAAACCACACCAGAGCACCCGCCAACCACCCACTGACATCCCTTCAATTTCAAAATGCAATATAATATAAACACATCATCACACTTATCAACAAAAAAAAAAGAACATTTTGGCCCGCTATAATTAAGGTAAAAAGTCAGTATCACAAAACTGGAAAATATGACGCGACCTCTGTGCTTTTTTGTTGCATCTCCATTTTTTTTAAACAGTGAAAATGGGACTTCTTTTTAAAACTCACTCTATGTTATGAACTGTTTTTACTGTTAATAAAAATGGAGATACGACAAGAAAGCACTGAGGTCGCAACAAGATACAAGATTATTTACTCAACCACTGCAAAGTAACACGAAAAAATCAGAACTTATCAATGTAAAAATACCTTCGAACGAGACAAAAGACCGTCTCTTGCCCTTGAGCCTCGACTCAGTGAACCGTAAGTGAAGTCTTGTGCTACCTGTTGCTGCTGCCTAAACTGAACAGTTTTTGCTGTTTTTCAAAAATATTTTTAAAATTATGATTATCAAAAATGAAATGGTATAGGTGAAATGGTACAAGTTTAATGCCTCTATCAACACTGTTGGGTTATTCAAGAAGAAGCAGGACCTCCTCTGAGTTTAACGGCCATCTCTGAAACGGCCGACCCAATCGAGAAATTCGTGTAAAGTGCCTTTCCCAAGGGCACAACGTCTGACCGAGCTGAGGCTCGAACCCTCGACCCCGCAATCTCTCGATTACGAGTCCGGTAGCCTAACCACAAGGCTACCGACGCCACTGATTATAAAAAAAATAATATTTTAAAATAAATAAATAAATGAAATAGAAATAACCACGAAATTTAATGAAAAAATCATTTCCATAAAGTAATTGTGACATGCTACCAAACTTGAACACAGCACATGACAGTCTTTCAGATAGAAAAACAAAAATTGGTCTAAAATGAAAAAGAAAAAAATTGCTTGAAAAGCACCAAAAAATCACAAAAATCAATAAATCATTTAAAAGTAACAAAAGGCAAGATCTCGGAGTTCGAACGACACGGAAATATCAGGAACATCGTCCGCATCACTTTTATAACTTGAATCACGTTCAAAATCCTCATCTGTGGTTTTCCACGAACCATTTCCAAACCAACAAAGTTCCTGAGGCGTGCACTGCGCATCGAACGGGTACCCATTACGCAGCTGCCTGACTTCCTGAGAGCATGTCCAATCCACTGGCTGTCTGACCACCCGCTGTTTGACCAGTGAGACAAGTTGACTGCTGGACACTCAAAAGTTCCGCTGATAGCCAGGAAATTGAGAGTGACCACTTGAGCTTTGTGTCCCGGCACCATCAGGGATATTGGGAAGGGAGGGCCATTTCTGTTTCATGCGCAGTTCCAGTTTGTACTGCAGCTTGCCATTCTCATCTTTCAGGTTCTCAATCTGTCAAGGATACATTGATGACTGATGATGTTTATCAGTGGTAGACAATGGTCATGTATACATTGTCAGACAATGTTTTAAAAAAGGGGAGGGGGGAACAAGGTGGTGGG
>NW_004798589.1:66180-67233 GCF_000002075.1 Aplysia californica | reverse complement strand
CCCGCAACAGTTTATACAGAAAATCTGCATCGGTTTCAGTCATCATCATCATTATCCCACATTACCTGGATTTTGAGCTCTGCAATTTCAGAAGTCCTGTGGTCCCTCTCTTCCTTCAAGATACAACAAACTTGGTCGTAACAGGCTTGTGAGCGTTGCAACTGAAAAGTCATTTATAAATGAGCTCAGGTCATAATAATAATAATAATTGCATTTATATAGAGCATATCCATGCTCAAGAGCATGCTCTATGCGCTTTACAACCATTATTACCCCAGCAGACCCTCTGAGAACACTCTGAAACATTCTCGGCTTCCACAGAAGCATACAGTGCAAGCTGCGGATTTCACGCGCTCAAGCACTATCAAACTGACAAGATCGTTCACTGTCTATAGCCGGGTACCCATTTCCACCTGGGTAAAGTGAGGAAAATTTGTGCAAAGTGCCTTTCCCAAGGACACAACGTCGGGCCCCTGACAGGATTCGAACTCACGACCTTACAGTTACGAGTCCGAAAGCCTAACCACTAGTCCACCGACGCCACACAATGCCGTCAATGGATGACAATTAGTCAACTGGTGACAATTAGTCAGCTGGTGACAATTAGTCAGCTGGTGACAATTAGTCAGCTGGTGACAATTAGTCAGCTGGTGACAATTGGTCAGTCGGTGACAATTAGTCAGTTGGTGACAATAATTATTTGGTCGCTTTTAAGGACAAGCCGGCCAAGTTTCCAAAAACCTTGACCTACACCAAAAGTGGACATTGACCTACCTATAGGAGAAGTTTGGTTTCATTGGTGTGTATATTTGTTTGGTTACAGAGAAAACTCTTCTTATTTTTTAAAGAAACTGACAAAAACTTTACCTTCGATTTTCTCAAAACAGCATTTTTCGGGATAGCCCCCTTGTGCTTATTACCCACTTATTAGTCAGTTGGTGACAATTTTATTAAGAAAAAAAAAAAAGACAAATAAAATAATAGTGAGTTCAGATTCAAGTAATGTCAGCAAGTGTCAGTGACACAGGGGTCAGATGGGTGGTCACTGGGGGG
>NW_004798589.1:55190-63336 GCF_000002075.1 Aplysia californica | reverse complement strand
TGTGTGTTTCTATGCGCATGTGTGTGTACGAGTATGTGTTTCTATGCGCATGTGTGTGTACGAGTGTGTGTTTCTATGCGCATGTGTGTGTGTTTCTGTGCGTGCCCCTGTGTGTGAGCGAGCCATAGTCTCGACCAGAAATAGTTAAATTCTCGTTTGTCGTACCTTATTCTGGACTTTGTCCATCTCGGCCTCGAGTTCTCTGATCTTCCTTTGCTTTGAGTCATCCTGGGGAGACGGCGTAAGAAAACACAGAAATAAAACAATTGATCAAAACGCCGAAATAAAAAGATTGATTAAAATACAGGAATAAAAGACTGATTAGAACACAAAGACTGATTAAAACACAGAAATAAAAATATTGATTAAAACACAAAGATTGATTAAAACACGGATATAAAACAATTGATTAAATAACCGAAATAAAACCAATGATTAAAATACAGGAATAAAAGACTGATTAAAACACAGAAATAAAAAGATTAATTAAAATACGGACATTTAAAGACTGATTAAAACCTAGAAATAAAAAGACTGATTAAAACACAGAAATAAAAAGATTGATTAAAATACGGAAATTTAAAGACTGATTAAAGCACAGAAATAAAAAGATTGATTAAAACACAGAAATAAAAAGATTGATTAAAATACGGAAATTTAAAGACTGATTAAAACATGGAAATAAAATGATTGATTAAAACACAGAAATAAAACGATTGATTAAAACACAGAATCTATTTAACACAGAAATAAAACGATTCATTAAAACATGGAAATAAAAAGACTGATTAAAATACGGAAATAAAAAGATTGATTAAAACACAGAAATACAAAGATTGACTAGGAACATTGAAGAGATTTATTCAGTTTTTGGTCATCATCATCTAGGGCCAGGTCTGCGACAGACATCGGCGATCATGGTTCTCCATTTATTCCTTTGCGAGGATGCTCTCAAAAAAGCTACGTTTCCCTGATCTTTCCCTGTTACCCATTTGTTTAGGTTCCCTAATTATGTTGCTCTGGGCCTACCCCTGCCTCGTTTGCCCTCAATTTTGCCAGTGAGAGCTAGATTTTCACGACCCTTATGTCTATTCAGGTGTCCCAAAAACTGCATTTGTCATTTCCTTTGTGCTTCATTGTTTTTAACATTGAGTGTCCCATGTGGGCTTCAACAAGCACTACCTCATTTGATTTCTTTTCCTTCCACGATACTCTTAGCAGTCTCCTAAGAAACCACATTTCTGTTGCTTCTATTTTATTTTCACTGTCTTTAGTGATTGTCAGTTTTGGGTGCAGACTGAAAATTCGTTTGTTGTTTGGGGAAAGAGAAGCATGTTGCCATAGTGACTGTTATCTAGTTCTTGGATAAAAAAGAGAATGACAGACATAAACAACAGAAAGCGAGAGAGAGAGATAAATTGAGAGAGGTAGATAGATAGATAGAGAGAGAGAGGGGGGGGAGGAAAGAGCAGGCAGACAGACAGACAGACAGACAGACAGACAAAGTGGAATAAAATAAACAGTGCCTCTAGAGAAAAGGGGGGGTAGGGATAGAGAGGGTGAGAGAGAGCAAGTTAGTGAGAGAGAACAAGAGAGAGAGAGAGAGAGAGATTAAGAGAGGTAGATAGATTGATATAGAGAGAGAGAGAAAGAAAGAGAGAAAGAGAAAGAAAGAGAGAGAGAGAGAGAGGGGAGTACACAGGTAGGAACCGACAGGCAGACAGACACACAGACCGACACACAGACTAAATCTTACCTCCCTCTTAATTCTGTTCAGTTTCTTCTCAGTTTCTGTAAGCCATGTGCGATGCTTCTCACACTGAATTTGAAATAAAAAGACAAAAGAATCAAAGATGTCAAAAAGAGCGTGGTCAAAGCAGAGATGAAATTACTAATATATCAAATCTAACGGCAACCGTCTAGCCGATTAACAGTCAAAGCATCTCCGTTAAGACCAAGCCAAGAAGGTGAGGAGGCATCAGTAGCCTAGTGGTTAGACTACCAGACCCCCTACTCTTGAGATTGCCAGTTCAAGGGTTCCAGCCTCAGCTCAGTCCGACGTTGTGTCCTTGGGAAAGGTACATTACACTATTTCCCCAATAGATTTTATCCTTTCGGAGATGGATATTAACCTTTTGAGCCCGTGCCACCAGTAAACCGGCGCGTGAAACTGCCAGTACGCCTAGCCTCCGGTACACCAGTGAGCGAGACCCCATCCCTAACCCAGCCCCTGTGGGATAAAACATGGATGGAAAACCAGTGTTTACTAACCGGGACGTTATTGATTATTTGGAAGTTCATTTTTAGTTTTAGTAGAGGTTTTACGGCGCTCGCAACTGCATAAGGTCATATGAGCGCCAGAAGCTTGGAGGTGTTACAAGAGAGTAACAAACATAAAAAAGAAGAAGGGGAGATAAGGATGATAGATGTTTCATAGGAAAGACGGGGCAAACCACATCAGAGCACCCGCCAAACACCCACTTTGAAGATCAGCCCATTTACAATTAGACGCTGGTAATGACGAGGACTACCCTGAGTGGGATATGGAATGTGATTCTGACGATAATACATGATATGAATGAAGGCGAGAATTGCTCAGGAGCTCAGGCAAAGGGCCAGGATAGCCACAGGATGTCAGGGCTCAGAGGGTTAACCAATTACGTCCACGGTTGTTGTTGTTTTTTATAGTAGAGGGTTTTACGGCGCTCACAACTGCATAAGGTAATATGAGAGCCAAGGGGTGGGTGTCAACAGAGAAGTCTTTACAGGGAATCAGACTTACTCTGCTCACCTCTCTAGCTTCAACAGCACAAGGTCTGCTCCGACTATCAAGGCACCCCGGAAATAGCAGGTCACAAGAGTGTGACAAACATACAAAAGAAGTAGAGGAAAATGACAATAGTAAGGATCAGGAAAGAAAAAGCAGCAGTTCCCTGTTGTAGATTAGTCACAGTTAAGAGGGTGACATGAGTCAGCCAATTTTTAATTCTACTAAGCTTGAACGAGAAATGTCCCCCCTTTGGGAATGGCCTAAAGACACTACAGTCTGCAGCACTGCCCCAGGATAGTTTCAACTGCAGGAAAAAATCATGTCCTGAATAAGTTAAGTAATTGCACAGTGCCATAAAGTTTAGCAGGCACAGAGCAGCAAAAAGAATCAAAGCCTCTGTGTGAGAGGCAACAAAGCACAATTAATACTATCCATTTTTTAGTTTTAGTAATTACAAGCGTTTTACGGCACTTGCAACACAATTAGGTCATATAGGTGCCGAAGTTTAGAGGTGTTACAAGAGAGTAACAAACATAAAAAAGGAGGAGAGATAAAGACGATAGTTGTTTGATAGGAAAGAAGGAGCAAACCACGCCAGAGCACCTGCCAACCACTCACAAGCTATCCATGGGACAAACATTGCATAAAAATTTCTAATTAGACAAATGTGAATCATTCTGACAAAATGAGTTACTTCTCGGATTCAAGCCCTATTGAAACAGATACATCAGGCTTATCGGTGAAGTTTTTACAATTTGTAAGGATGAAATAATAAAAAGCATGTTATACTTCTGCCGTGCAGTCTTGGCATTGAGAAAAATAGGACTGACGTGGTGCTAGCGTATCGTATGAGGCGACTAAATGGCGAACCAGGAAGTGACTCCTGAAACAGAGTCATCCTGCCACCAGGTTGGGGGTTGAGTCACGAGGCTAACAACCTCTCTCGTAAAAAGAACCTGTTACAGAAACACATACAAACAAAAACCATTATCTCTGCTTGGCTGGTCGTGGATCTTCTCCGAATGGAGAGTTTATGAGGCAAGGCAGTGAAAGCCGAAAGGAAGCTGCTTGGCAGAAGCCTCCACCATCACCCAAGTCTAAGTCTCTTCGGATTGGCTCGTGGAACGTTAGGGGAACCCACAAGGAGCACGAGGCAGGGGTAGGCCACGGGAAACATGGAGGAGATGCATGGAAAGGGACATGAGAGAGAGGAAGCTCACTTGGAACGAGCTTGGAAGGATGGCCCAGGACAAAGATAAATGGAAGGAGCTTGTATGTGGCCTATACCCTGCCAGGGGTGAAAGGCATTGATGATGATTGATGATGTTAAACTTAAAGAATATGGCATCATCAATAGAAAATCTACAATTTGACCCTAGTGTCGATTTTTGGCCAATATATCCGCATTTGTGGATAGCGAGAAGTAACTCATTTTGTCAGGACGCCTCACAAATGTGTGGTATCGTTGTTGTGGTGAAATCAGGCACTTGTCAGAATAATTAAATCGCAAAGACAGCGACATTTTTTCACCCTTTGGGAATTTTATATCAAATCTTTTACATCATTTTAAAAAATTTTAACGTTCATTTAATAACTGAATTCTGCATGGCTCTGCATGGATCTTACTGAAAAACGTTAATTAAAGGTACAAAGATTGTAAATTTGCAGTTTTCAAGGACACTCACTACAGCTTTGGAAGTCACAAAACTTTAGTGGCAATTTTCTCACTTATGTTACAACACCTGACATCAGGCGACCCCCACCTCATTCCGGAGCAAATATTTCAACTTCTATTCAAGATAGCCGGGTATTTTTTCAAATAAAAAACAAGGCAATTGAACAAACTCTTTAACCCTATCCGTACGCCTGGGGTCATTTTGTACCCCCGGGGTTGTATTCTTCACCTTTTAGAATACTTTTAGTACAAAGATCTCTTTGAAACTTTCAGTATTTCTGAAAAAAATATTTTTGACAGAATGCACAGCGTACGGATCGGATTAATGAGTAAATTTCCTCTTAATAAAGTGGTGGCACAGAGTTCCCCATGTCGTATGGATACGATAGTAAAACACGACGTATGGATAGGGTTAAGAACATAATTACCAATGCCTCCATGAGCCCAAAAACTGACAAGCGCCCGATTCCACCGAATCATGACACCACAAATTACCTCCATCTGGCATTCCCCATAATTCCGTTTCAGCCACACATTCTCGCCCTGCACTTTATATCTTTCCGTCACCAGCTGAAAGTAAAGGAAAAAAATAAGAAACTATTAAACAGTATATTCTCAGCCATTGTCTGCCTGTTCGCATTAAAAGAGGAAATAACATACACATACAAATACAAAAGTACATGAGGCATCCCGGAGAAATCAGGCACTCGTCAAAATAATGAAATCAAAGACATTGATAAGTGCCTGATTTCATTTAGCTTTAGTATAGTTTTAGTAGAGGTTTTACGGCGCTCGCAACTGCATTTAATAAGGTCATATATATATGAGCGCCAGAAGATTAGAGGTGTTACAAGAGAGTAACAAACATTAAAAAGAAGAAGCGGAGATAAGGACGATAGATGTTTGATAGGAAAGAAGAAGCAAACCACACCAGAGCACCCGCCAACCACCCACCCGCCTGATTTCACAGTGTCGTGACACACACACACACACACACACACACACACACACACATATTATATATATATATATGCATCTTAGATTTCTTACTTTTACAGTACAGGTCCACTTTCATGCATTTACCCTATAACTTTGGCAGTCAGTAAAACCGCTTCGTAAGAAAAAACAAATAACAAAAAATAAATCCAACCGCACAAAAAACAAGAACATGATTTACAATCTGTTACAATTCCATACACACGGCATCTATCAGAGGAGGGAATCTCACCATCTACTGACACTGATGTATTTGCCTTGTCGGCAATAAGATACTTTCCATTTAAAATAAATTATAATATTTGAGATAGTGTTATGAAAGTTTAAATTAAGAAGACCTTCCAGTTTCAGCCCTTATCTTCTGTCACTTTCCCAACCCCCTGTTCTTGAGAGAAGAGGAAAAAGGAGGAGGAGGAGAAGGAAGACAAGGAGTAAGGGAGGAGGAGGAGAAGAAGTAAGGTGAGGAGGAGAAGAAGTAAGGTGAGGAGGAGGAGGAGTAAGGTGAGGAGGAGGAGGAGTAAGGTGAGGAGGAGGAGGAGGAGGAGGAGGAGGAGGAGGAGGAGGAGGAGGAGGAGGAGGAGGAGGAGGAGGAGGAGGAGGAGTAAGGAAGGAGGAGAAAAAGTAAGGTGAGGAGGAGGAGGAGGAGGAGGAGGAGGAGGAGGAGGAGGAGGAGGAGGAGAAGGAGGAGGAGGAGGAGGAGGAGGAGGAGGAGGAGGAGGAGGAGAAGGAGGAGGAGGAGGAAGAGGTGAAGAAGAAGCAGAAGAAGAAGAGTAGCAGCATCAGCAATATCCAGTAGCTGTTCTCTTATTGCCCAACTCTGTGACAGACATTTTTATCCTTCTTTTTTATCATCACAAAAAAACCCAGGCTGGACACTAATCACAAAAAACAACTCGAGACACAAACAAGCTTACTTTTTCTACAACAGCTTCTCTTTCCTGACAAAACCAATACAATCTGTTAAACTGCTGAGTACTTTTTTCTGCTTTGAGCTTTTCACCTTCCAGCTGTCGATGAACCACCTCAAACTTTCTGTGCTGCTCTTTCAAGCTCTGCAAGAAATTTTACACCTGATCTTAAAAAAAGCATGCCATCATTTTTGTTCTAAAAGTATATATATATATATATAATAAAAATTATACATATATATATAATAATAATAATTATAATAATATATGTGAGGTAGTGTGGTGAAATCAGGCGCTCGTCAAAATAATGAAAGAGAAGAAACTGGCATTATTTGTCCATAGGTTAGGGAATTTTTATCGAGTTTTTAATTTTTGGCTCAACACCTTTCATGTCCATAAAAGAACACATTCCAGTGTAGATAGCATTGAAAAACGTTGATTACAGGCACAAAAATATAAATTTTCAGTTTCCACAGATTAAAAGCTAAAGAAATAAATAAACTTTGGCGCCTATTTTCTTACTAATCTTACCTCTGAAACCAGGCTACCCCACCTCCTTCAATTGTTAATTATTTAATATTTCGACTTGTGTCCAAGATAAATGGATACTTTTTTCACCGTAAGCAAGGCAAGCTTTAAGATGGTACCAATAACTTCACATGCCAGAAAATTGACAAGTGCCTGATTCCACCACTTCCTAACTATATCAGACACTTTTGTCAATTTTTGGGCATGTGAAGTTATTGGTACCATCTGAAGGTTTCTTGTTCATTTGTTTTGTTTTCAATGAAAAAAAAATTATCCATAGACAGATCTATCTTAAATAGAAGTCAAGACATTTTCAGTTAAGAGGACGTGGGGTCGTCTGGTTTCAGTGGTAAAGTTAGTGAGAAAATGGCCGCCAAAGTATGGTAATTTCAATAACTTCTTGAAAGTCCTTAAAAACTGAAAAATTACATATTTTGTTCCTTTCATCAACGTTTTTGAGTCAAATTCATAATGGAAATGGGTATTTATATGGAAAAAACAGGCCTTGAGCCAAAAACCCACAAAACACACTTTTGTAGCAATCGAGACAGATTTCAGGCTGAAGAGAGAGAATGATAGTTTTTAGCATAAGTTTACACGTAACATTGAGATTAAGTCATTATTTCCACTTCATTTTCTAAAATATAATTATAATACATGTGGCTTGTCTTGAAAATTGAACTTTGTTGTTGTTGTTGTTGTTGTTATCGATCCAGCAACAGCTGGGCTCTCGCCCTTCTGTCCAATGCCATGTAGTGATAAGTGCGGGTTTGCTGCAGTTGCTGTAATGCTCTATAGAGTGTGTTGTCAATGTTAGGTCTCAGAGAGAGAAGGGTAGCTCTGATGTCATTTAGGGCTGTGCAGTGGAACAGGTGATGATCCACAGTCTCATATGCATAATCACACAAGGGACACATTGGGGAAAATTGAACTTTAAAAGTTTTTAACTTGTCTAACGGTAGGCAGAATCAGAAGAAAGTAGGTCACAGATCAGGCCCTGTCCAGGTGACAACCCCCCCCCCCCCCATCCCGTAGTGAAAGAGTTTTTATCAACATTGTAACACCCTCTCCCCTTGTAACAGCAAGAGATAACACGACCTCAAGGAGTCTCAAGCAACAACAGTGACCACAGTCTCCAGTCACTTCAAGTTTTCAACATCTCCAGGACGTGACCTGAGAACTACACTAGAAATTGTCCACGGCAACCACTCAGAGTCAAGGAGAACAGCGGTTGACCAAATAATAATAATAACAATTATGATAATAATA
>NW_004798589.1:46027-55029 GCF_000002075.1 Aplysia californica | reverse complement strand
TATATATATATATAATTATATAGCGCTCTATCCCAAACTAGTATCTGAGCGCTTTACACCACAATCACATGATCATTCACACAGGGAAAATATTTCACAGAAACTGTGCCTTTAATCAACGTTTTTCAGAAAAATTAAAACAGATACGAGTTCTTTAATGGACATGAAAGGTGTAGCGCCAAAAAACAAAAATTTGATAAAAATTCACGAACCTGAGGAAAAATGCAAGTTTCTTCACTTTGATTGTGACGAGAGTCTGATACCACCACGCTGCCTCACATATGGATGAGGGGGTCAGATGCAAAACCCGCTAAGCGACATTTTGGAAAAAAGTCAAGATTTTTTGCTTATAAAAATGCACATTGTTACCTGGCTATCAGATGCACAAAGTGTTTTCAGCCAAAACCCAACACATCACATACTTCATAAAAGCAACCCAAAAATCTTTTTTTAACGCATATATATATCCATGTGTATAGCAGCATTAAAAAATAAAAAACCTGATTTTCTCAAAGTGCTCTCTCTCTCTCTCTCTCTTCTGGCGCTGTGGCTTCATAAACGGTCAGCGATGCCGACAGCACGCAGGAACTCAACACTCGCCCGGGGGTCCTTAAAAAGTGCTAAAATGGTTGTAGCAGGTTTGGCGTCTTAGACCCTCATATATTTATTATAAATCAATTATCATTTATCAAAACCAATTCATTTGAATTGACAGAAAGAGACAATAAATTTAATAAAAGTATAATTATAAATACTAGATAAAGTGTAAGAGTCCATAGTGAAAAAAGGGCACTGTTTTTCACCTTCATGGAAAATTTCTGTGTTCAATAAGGACGCATGTTCATAGATTATTCTATTAAAATGTTGCTTAGCGTAAGTGATAAATGCACACACACACAAAAAAACAATCCTCTCCCCCCCCCCCCCCCCCCCCCCAAAAAAAAAAAACAAGTACTGATGATTGATAATCAAAACTAAGATTGGGAGTGTGTAGTGCAACACTCACCTGTTTCAGTTTTTCATTCTCCTTGCCGATATTCAAGTTGTCTCCCCTGGCCTTCACCAATTCCCTGGTAACTTGGTACAGAACCCACTTCCATGTAATCCCCGACGGGAACAGATGCGGCAATGAGCTCTCTAACTCCTTGTTCAGAGAACTGGAAAAGCTGCCATTGTCGGGTCGTAAACCGTTCACGCCTTCAACGCTACCACCACTTGAAAAACCTCCAAAGCTCAGCATGTCAAAGGCTGGTAAGTTGAGAGCGTTAGGAAGCTGCCGGTCAATTAAACTGTCACCTTCCACAACAGAATGAGCTTCTAATTCGCTATTTTTACCTTGCAAAGACGAGAAAGAAGGGTCTGAATTAGTCGTGCGGAGTTCATTTGTCGGACGAGGACACGTGTTGTTAGAGGAGTTTTTGTTGATGATGGAAACCGGGCCCT
This sequence comes from Aplysia californica, assembly GCF_000002075.1. Lineage (NCBI taxonomy): Eukaryota > Metazoa > Mollusca > Gastropoda > Aplysiida > Aplysiidae > Aplysia > Aplysia californica. Next base: position 53,586 of record NW_004798589.1, on the reverse strand, counting down.
CGACTTGGCTTTTTCGCTGCGCAGCCGATACCAAATCAATTCCTCCGTTCAGCGGTGAGAAATTGACACGATCACCATCAAAGCTTACCTGGCGAGTCAAGTGTCCTGCTTTTGCCACACGCCTTGTTTGGTGGTCATTACTACAATTAGGCCGAATTGACTGATCGTCAGAGGAGGTGGATTGACTGAAATCACCTCTCTCAACATCCTGAGAGGCAGCCAGTTCCTCAATAGGCTTATCAACAGTGAATACTTCAAGAAGAGAATACTCCCCCCCTTGCCTCATCTCCTCAGTATCACACGCTTTTTCCTTTTCATAATTTGCAAATTGACTTAATGTCGATGGAAAACGATTAATTCGCCAGTGTCTTTTCAGAGCTGGTGTATCAACAAAAGAATCATCAAATGAAAACTCAGAACGACTTGTGATCTCCGGAGGTTCATTTTGTAGACTCGAACAGAAAATTGGCCAGCTCGAGGCTCGTCTCAAACTGGCATGCTCCTGTGGCTGTGAGCCGCTCAAACTGGTGCAAAACCTGGACACCGCTAAAGAAAGTTCAGGCTGTTTTTCTAGAAACCTGGTCAACAGTGGTTTCGCCTCTTGAGGCCAGGAAGGTCCAGCCCCACGTTTGCCGATCTCATTCGACTCTTGTGAGTCGTCCTTGTATATCGTAGGAGACTTGACAAGGCCAGAGTCCGTGCTCACTTCACTTTTGGGGTCAGACTTTTGTTTGAAAAGCCCACCTTTGGGATCAGACGTTGGCTTTAAAAGCCCACCTTTGGGATCAGACGTTGGCTTTAAAAGCCCACATTTGGGGTCAGACTTTTGCTTTAAAAGTACACCACAAACACCACTTTGGCCAACGTAGTCATTGTTTTGGCAGCTGTTGTTGTTTCTGTAAGGTTTACTGCCCGAACTCGGGTTGACGGACCAGTACTGATCCATCTTGATATATATATATATAATAAAAACGTTCACTTCACTTCAGCTGTCTGCACCATCATACAGAAAAAGTTCTTTTACATCATGAGACTGAAGATCTGAAATTCAAAGAAAAGAAAAAAACCTGTTATACAGTTTTATAACTTATTTTATAATTTTAATGGTTATTAGACATTTTCTTTGGTAAATATAGAGGTAATCAAAATAATCATACAGGCATCATGTGAGAAAGTCGAGATGGAGATGACAGGACAGTGGGTGATCGGGAGGTATGAGTGAAGTATAGGACATAATAACTCTCACCCCCAACTCTTCCTGCATTAACTACGATAATCACCGACTGCTGTGCATCAAAAAATCTGTTCAGGTTCAAATATTCATGCAAGTCAGTAAGGCACCTTTTGGTTTTGTCTGAAATACAAATACTTTAGGCATTGCAAAATAAAAATTTCATTTACAATTCAGCCATCAATATTAAGTACGGCTAGCCTGACAGTCTAGCCGTCCTTAAGTACGGCTAGCCTGGCTGTCTACCCGTACTCAAGTATGGCTAGTACAAGATCTTAGGCCCTATTAACATTAGAAAACAGGAGGTTTAAAATACATGCACTGTCATTAAGGCACCTGGTTTTGTCTCAAATACAAACTTTAGGTACTGCAAACTAAAAATTTATATTTACAATTCAATAGGCCTATGGTCAGTCTAGCCATCGGAGTGTCTACGTACACGGTAACCGGGCGCGTAGCCTCAGGGTCTACGTACACGGTAACCGGGCGCGTAGTCTCATGGTCTACGTACACGGGAAGCGGGCACGCAGTCTCATGGTCTACGTACACGGTAACCGGAAGGTTCAAGAGATAGTTCACTCAGCCAAAAAGAGTGTCACTATTACATTGTTTTCCTCACAAGTAGGGTAGATTCTAACTCTGTTCGCAAAGTTCGTGCTTTTTCGAAGAGGGCGCACGAGGGCCAACCGCTCTATAGTCCAGCATGATACCCACTAAATTTCATAACAGAGTGTCTAGTAAGCCTTTACTTTCGCTTTTGTTACCACCCAGAAATTTGTCAGTAATTGTTTGATAACGCAACAATTATTGTAACATGCAGGTTCGGCATTACAAACGTGGTGTCGCCATGAAAGTAAATCAATATTTGTCACTGTGTCGTCACTTATAGGGGCAACATGAAGAAAAGAAAGTTATACAAGCGTCTTATCGGGCTCGCCATTGGGGCCGGTCAATGAACCTGCGCGCGTTCTGAGCGCTGTGAAGTACAGGACTCAGGAATGGGGGAGGGGGGGTGAATTATTGATTTTTTTTTTAAGACGCACTCGGGGATAGGGGGAGGGCTGGACGCAACACCAGTGAACGAAAAAAACCTGAAACTGGAAGCAAATATGTTTAATGTTTAGAATTTTGATAACTACTACAGTTCTCTGCTAAGTAAAGTGTGCATGGGTGCAGGCCTTGTGTGAAAATGGCCTAAATGTTCGCGTTTCATTGGATTGGTGGCAGTATATTATTTTAGCTTTCTGCACAAGATTCGCAGATTTTCAGTATCACTGCATCTTGCCCTCCCACAGTTCTTACACCTCTTACACTGGATAGTTTATCTCCCAAACCCTCAAATTGGTGTGAAATAACCTTGCTTAGATAAATTGATGGTTTTCATTTCAGCATTCTAGGGTTCAACAATATAATAATAATGGGTGTTTCGCGAAAATGGGCTTCTGTGGCGACCACCCGGAAAGTTCCTCCTTTATTATTAGAATACTGAGTTGAGACCCATGTGATTTAAATAAAATGATATTGGTTTTCAAAATGCTATGATGTCACACCCTTTGGTGCAGAAAAGCAAGCATTAGAGTAATTAGACCAAATACTAGCCTTTGGGTGTTGACCATAGCTAAAGATGTACTTTTACGTTTGATTTTGACTGTCTTCTCTAATTTTAATATGTCCTGGGTCATTCATTTTTTATTTGCTCTTTTAGCTTTCATATTGTTTTATCCAATGTGTATGTTGTGTGATTGTGTGCTTAGAGACAGAGAGAATATCGTTGTGAGGCTATGGAGATTTTTGTTTATAATGTAACTACATGTACAAAGTCATAGTCAAGTCTACTTCTGACAAACTCAACCGATATTAAAGCTATCCTCGTATCGTTTTATCCAATGTGTATGTTGTGTGATTTGTGTGTGTGTAACATGCTAAGCATTAAATATATATTTAGAGGCTATTCACACGTGTATATGCATATATGCATGATGTGTGTGTGTTTGTGTGTGTGTCTGTGTGTGTGTGTGTGTGTGTGTGTGTGTGTGTGTGTGTGTGTGTGTGTGTGTGTGTGTGTGTGTGTGTGTGTGTGTGTGTCTCCCTTTCTCTCTCTCCCCCTCCCCCTCTCTCTCTCTCTCTCTCTCTCTCTCTCTCTCTCTCTCTCTCTCTCTCTCTCTCTCTCTCTCTCTCTCTCTCTCTCTCTCTCTCTCTCTCTCTCTCTCTCTCTCTCTCTCTCGTGATAGTATTACATGTTTTGTAAACATTTATATTTTAGCTTTCTGTTCCAGATTCGCAGATTTTCAGTGTCACTTCATTTTGCTCTCCCTTAGGAAAGATGACAGGGGGTAGATAGGGGTTATTTTTGGATTTACATTCAGCTCACAACACACAAAATATGGAGTGAAAAGGGAACCCCGAAACAAAACATGCACCCGGTTACCGTGTTCGTAGATAATGAGAGGCGCCCGGTTGCCGGTTAGCCTACCGTGTACGTAGATATTGAGGCTACGTGCCCGGTTACCGTGTATGTGACATTGAGACTACACGCCCGGTTGCCGGTTACTGTGTACGTAGATATTGAGGCTACGTGCCCGGTTACCGTGTGTGTGACAATGAGACTACACGGTGAAAAAGGAAAAAAGTCAACGTCATGAAGTGATGAAGGGAGCGAAGCAGGTACCGTGCGTGCACCTAGCTCAAGCCCCCTTCCGCACCCCCACCCCCCCCCCCTCACCCCCCCCCCGAAACTAAGTACACGGTTACAGTGTACGTAGATATTGAGGCTACGGGCACGGTTACCGTGTATGCGACATTGAGACTACATGGTGAAAAAGGAAAAATTAATGTCAACGTCAAGAAGAGAGCAAAGCAGTTACCGTGTACCTAGCTGAAGGCTTCCCCCCCCCCCCTCCCTCACGAAACTAAATACCCGCTTACCGTGTTCATAGATAATGAGTGGCACCCTGAGGCTACGTGCCCAGTTACCGTGTAGGAAGTCGCTATTCTCCCCCGGGGTGAGAATAGAAAAATACTATCGACCTCTCACCCCGGGTGAGTCTTGCCACCGTAGGCTATTCTCACCCGGTGTGAAACAAGACCTATTTTTCCTAATTTCGGAATACTTTCTATCGATGTGGATGATCAAATGGATAAAGGCAAAGAAAAGATTACGTTATAGCACAAAAGTAAGCTAATTTTATCAACTACAAAGATGCTATGGCTATTTCACTTCGAATCGAGCCGAACTACGGGGGTCGCCATTTTGTTTTGCCCGGAAGTTCTCGCAAGATCTACTCCTCCCCTCTTCTCTCTCTCTATCTCTTTCTGAATACTGTCTATCGGTGTGGACAATCAAATTGACCAAAACAAAGTTTAAAAAATGATGTTAAAACACAAAAGTAAATTAATTTGGTCGTCTACAAAGATGCTACGGCTATTTAACTTTTCGAATCGAGCCGAACTACGCGGGCCGCCATTTTGTTTTGCCCGGAAGTTCTCGCGCTACTCCTCTCTCTCTCTCCACTGCCCACAGACAAAATTGCACGCTATTAGTATTAGTAGGCTAACAGTAGTAATGGAACGTTTGTTCACGGCACAGAATTCTACAATTTTTCTGTTATCACAGTGTAGAATTCTGTGTTTTAGGGTGAACCCAAAATTGGTTGGCCTAGATCTAGGCTTACGGTGAAAGCGCACCGGGTGAGAATAGCCAAAAGTGGCAAAAGACTCGCCTGCACTATTCTCACCCGGGGTGAGAATAGAGGTAGCCGTGTAGGCCTATGTAGACACTCCGTTAAGAATAAGTACGCTAGCCCTTAAGTACGGCTAGACTGCCAGTCTAGCCATCATTAAGTACGGCTAGCCTCTTCCATCAGTACGCGATATTTCAGTAGGCCTACACAAAAGTCGGGACCACCATATATCCAAGTAGTGCCTCCTAAAAGAGCCTCATCTAGATTCTAGATCTAGATCTAGATCTAGAGAATCTAGTCCCTAGATCTAGATCTAATCTAGATCTCTAGATCTAAATCTAGATCTAGATCTAGATCAAGAATCTACCACAACCACAACTAGGCTGGGCCTACACTCGACACTTTAGCCTAAAGTTAGCCTAGATCTAGAATATCTAGACAGATCTAGATTAGGATACTAGCTCTACCACTACTACCAGAGTTCACAGTCACCGTGTTATCGCACCACCAGGCGTCTAGGCAAGTGAAGCTGTGGACATGGTCCACTCAGCAAAAATAGATTGTTTTTCTTTCATAGCCAACGTTAACCGAAAGTATAACCTCCTAAAACGATAGGGTTGAGGAGGCGACAATCGGTCAGTCTGCATCACACGATCAAGACTCTGCAGTTCCGTGGATCACAGGAGAATTACCAGGAACTCTTCCGAAAATAGAACTTCCGCAGGCCAAGCCCAACCAATGATGAAGCCAACCTGTCAAGTGTCACGTTTACCCACAGTACTCTCCCTTGTGTCTTGAGTCTTGGCCTCTTGGCATGTACAATTCTGTGCTTGGCATTAAAATTTGACATTAAATTCCGGAAAGTACCGGAAACCAGGGAACGCCAGCAAGTCGCTTCCCTTGATTCTTTACCAAGAACTCAAGAACTCAAGAACTAAGAACAAGGCTAGGCTATCTGGCACTGCCAAGGAGGTTTTAATTAATTTAAGCTCCTTGGGCAGTGGCCACTGCTCAAATAGATCGTCAATACCTAGGCCTAGCGTAAAATAAGTTATGAGAAATTTAACGTCAAAGTTTTGAGCTAGGCCTACCCAAAATGTCAACCTTTTTCAAGACTGAATAATCTGACAATTTTGATAGAGCAGATAGATCAAAACTTGGTTTCTGACCTCATAGGCAAGATCTCGATTTATAGTAACGATCGAAACGCACCCCCCCCCCCCCCCCTTTTAAAAATGAAGTCCAGAAAAACTTTGCTAAGATAGCGCAGGACGTTAACAAGAGTCACAACATGCAACAACACAGAAACGACTAACTTTCCTAACTTCTGTTCTTTTTATTTTTACAAACCTTATATTTATAAAGCTTAATGCATCGATCATCCCAAGACTGGTTGAATTTTCAATTATAAAACATAATAATATATTGACACGAACTTTGAATGAAGTAGGCTTTGTCAGTTGGAGTGTGGTTTAGAGCAATGTTAACTTTAAAAACATATATTCAAGGTGTATATTATGCTGCAAATCCCTTTTATTCTATTAGCACGTTTGATTAGGCTAACATCAAAGAAAACGTTTACCAGGTTGTATTGGAACCATATAGAGGCCTATATAATTATTTGGTTGCTTTTAAGGAAAAGCGGGCTAACCCAGATTTCGGGGGTTCTAGAAATCTTTACCTCCACCAAAAGTGGACATTGTCCTACCTTTAGGAGTAAGAGAAGTTTGGTTTCAATAGTGTGTATTTGTTTGGTTATAGAAAAAACTCTCCTTGCCTTTTAAAGAAACTAAACAAGGGGCAAAAACTTTACTTCGATTTTCTCAAAACAGCATTTTTCGGGCCATGGGCTTAATTTGACCCAGTATGCAAAGATCAGAGAAGATTAAACAGAGCGATTTAATTTTACCCTTTTTAACACCATACAGACAAAGCTATATATATATTCATAGGCCTATATTTAGCAAAGCTATCTCGTAACCTATTAGATTTATATAGCTTCCTGAGAGATGACAGCAAAGATTCTCCACTATCTTTGATGACACGTCATCACGTATCATCTATCAGTGTCATGGGGTCGAAAGTAGGTCAGAAGCCTTCATCGGATGTTGAGGAAATAGGGGGGACCGCTACAGCTGAAGGCTATCTCGCTTATTACTGGAGCGAATTTTACCACATTTCACACATATAACAAGCATAGTAAGGAGTCTTAAAATCCGCAATCAAATTTGAGAAAAAAAAATTCGTTTCCATGTCGTTTACGGCGGCCATATTGGATTTTGATGACATGTCTTACGTAATGAATACCGCATTTATCGCTCCTGGAAATTGATTGGGTTTTTTTTGTGTGTTTTTTTTTTTTTGCATGCGTGTTAACAAACATTAGATCTAAAAATTTGTCTGTTGTTTTTTTCCTAAACAAATTAGAAAATTTTTTAGGAATTTTTTTCCCGAGGTAGCATTCAAGTTTGCAAAAAATACGTAAAAATCCACACTCCAGACACCACCAACAAAAATGTATTCCATATATCAAAACTTCAACAGACAAATTAAAAAATGTTAGTATTACATCTTCTCTTCATTCTGTGAAAATTTCATGAAGATTGGATGAAAAATGACGGAGTTATTCAAAAAAGTATAGAGAAAAG
>NW_004798589.1:29084-45847 GCF_000002075.1 Aplysia californica | reverse complement strand
TTGAGCGCTATATAAATGTCATTTATTATTTATTATTATTATTATTATTATTATTATTATTTCACGATTTTAGGAGCACCTACTCTTATTTATCGATTTTTAGGACAATCAACTTGCACGGGACCTTCAAATTCAAGAATCTTTCTCCCGTATCCGAGAAGGCTAAGTTTAATCGACGTGGTAGGGTTTAAGATATTACACTAGGATTTACTTGGATCCTGAGCTAGAATCATAGCAGGCGGCACATGTCCATAGCTGCTCTTCTTTCCTTTCCAGCGTCCACCTCAGGGTCTTCCTGCTAGTTGTCTCCATGAGGAGCTGGTTTGAGACATGCCTGACCACTCCACGGAGCAAACTTTTTTTCGCTATGCCCCGCACACACTTTTCTTTTAATGTGCGGAGTGTGTGGGAGTCTGTCTCCTCTTGGTCGTGAAGGCTCTCCTTGCATCTGGCGATCACCATTGGTGGGTCGAGCATGATTCGGCTATTGGGTGCTGCCTTGTCGGCAAGTTCATCAGCACGCTCATTTCCGTGCACCCCGGCATGACCAGGGCAGAACACCCATGTAATCCTTAGGAGGTGGCTATTTGTAATGGAAGCTCTCCAGTCACTGTAGAGCCACCCACTCCTGATTTTTTCCAAGGTGCTCATCGAATCTGTGACAAACAGGGCATGTTTATACGCTTCCATACTGATCCATTCCAGCGCCTCTGTTATTGCCTTGACCTCCATTGCCATGCTCGATGTACAGTAGTGCACTCGTAGGCTCCAGACTGTTCTTTAATTATCTTCCCGTCAACTCGCCCACCCAGATTTCTGGCCACGCCTCACTGATCCGTCAGTGAAGACGACAACATCACCCATCACTGAATTTTCCTCAAGGATGGCCATAATTTCCGCTTTAGTTGCATTAAGCTCGCCTCTCGCGACACTCACGACCGAGGGTAATAGTAATATCATCTTAACTACCCAAAGGTCAGGGGTGTGGAAGAAAGACAGCAGTTAGAAGAGGCCTTATTAGCATAGTAGTAAGGCAGCAGAAAGAGCCAGGAGTTCAGAGTGGCAAAGAAAAGTACAGTTGGGGGGGAGCACAAAGTGGAGACGAAACCAGACGACAGGCTTATGATCAGAGAGCAGGAAAGGTGAAAGTATAATTTTTTTTACAGAAGAAAATTTTCCGTCGCTTTAGGACTGCGAAGTTTAAGGAGGCCGAAGATCTACTTCCGGTGCTCGGAGTTACGTACGTCCCATGTCGGCGCTCTGTGACCCCACAAACACAACAAGACTAGATCTAGCAGTGACGACAGGGAGGAATGAGTGATATTACAAAACCACAATGCTTTGTAAACATGGCGTGCACTTTGAGGTTAACGATTTATGAAAACGAAACTACTATGGATTTTTAGAAAAAAATGAAATAGAGTGTTATAACAACGAACTCCATTCCATCTGTTGGATATTTTTGTATGCCTCATCGGCGACACTGCTTTTGTGTTTGTGTGTCAGTTTTGTGTGTGTATCTGATCTATGCCTATGCCGATACTTTTTGCTAGAGATCTAATCAATCTAGATCTAATCTAGATATCTAGATCTAGAATCTAGATCTAGATTCTAGATCTAGAATCTAGCGGTAATGTTGTTTTGGGATCGAGGCAGACATCGACCTTTTGCCTGTCTTGAAAACTTTATTGTGATTTGATCAGTGTAATTATTTATTTATAACCCTTTATTCTAACTTTCTATTGTTGGATTATGCAAGACGACCTCTGACGGAGAGTAGTCGGTGAAACGAAACGGAGCAGCAAGTGGACCTGACTGACTGGTGAGCAGGATTGTGAGAAAGTGTGTGTGTGTGTGTGTGTTGAGATTTATTTTTTTTTAAAATCTTGCTGACTGACTGCAGCTCAGAGACACTGTCATCACCATGACTCATCATCTCTGATTTTGCACAGTATAAATGATATGATGAATGTGAGTCAGAATCATTGCTCACAAAGAAATGAAAATGCATGGAATGAAAATGCATCATGTCAAGAACGATGTCCAAAGTAAATGTAAAGCTCAGTTGACAAGTTAATGAATGGTCACACTGAATGAACAGGTACCACCCTTCGGGAGAAGTGGTCCCAGCCTAACTCCATAGAAATTTATGCACACAATCACAAAAAAAAACTGAAGTCGAGTAAGAAAGCTGGCTGAGTTGTCAGGGTGAAAAGACCACTGGTAAATTTATAGGAGGGCCAAATCCATTTTAGACTATCTTTCTGCTCTATTTTACCGTCTTTTAATTTGCTGAGAACGATATTGGCACTAAAACTGTCACAATCCATTATTTTTGTGAATTTAGCAGGGGGGATTTTTTACGCGACTTCCGTTTTTTTTCCTTTCCGATTGTAATGTATAAATTTCTATGGAGTTAGGTCAAGTTCACTTCTCCCAAAGAGTGCCAAACAGGCCAGAGTGGTGGCCTAGGACATAGGTCAGCATGTAGTATGATCTAATGAATGATGTAGCAGTTACTAACAACCATCCCTCATACCCTACAAAACACTGAATGTGGTATTATTTTATTTTACTCGTCATGGACCCGTCTCAAGCTTAGATTCTGTAAAGCACTTTTTTGTTCTTTTTTATTTGCTTTACCCTTTATGCAAATTTTGACATTATAATGTCCATTGAAAATTCTCTATTTTTTCTGTTTTGCAATGTGTACCTGTACTTAAAACTTGATGGACCAATGTTAGTAAAGCTTGCTGTATATTTCTAGCACTGCAGTTTTTTAAATTTATGTACACATGACAGTTTTATAATTTTACAGGACTCTTGAACATGAACCAGTTTATGAAAAAAAAAGTATGTGGTCGTATAACCGTAGAAATAAATAATTCACCTCATGGAATAGAACTTGGAGCTCTGCTCCTTGTTGTGAATATGAAGAGTTTACTCTAAAAAAGTTTTCTTCATCATATGTAATCTCATCTTTTTCTCTTTCAGCTTCAGAGTATGAGGAGTCTCTTGGTTCCCTTCCCAATAGATGTGAAAGAAAAACTTCCTTGAGGTAACTGATAGTAGTTTCCCAGATTTCTTCTGGACCTGGTTCCACCCTCTCCAGCCCCAGGTCTTATCTCAGTCTGTTTGGATGGTCTGAACCGAAAAACCTGCAAGCCGGGCCGTAAATGTCTGCTCTGTAAACACACAGGGCAGCACCAAAGGACGATATAATACATCAAACTATTTTGTACGGCAAGTACCGTACAGGAGAGTTGTCGAAATGGCCAGCACGGAAGCGAGATCCCCCGTGACCCCCCGACCTCAGTCGTGCCCGTACCAGGAGTACGTGACCCAACAGCAGCGCACCCTGGCGTCCCGCGCCAACTTCAGCAAGGAAGTCCGCGACGGCCAGCGGCTGTGGCGACAGATGATGATGGGCTTCATGTGCGCAGGCTTCGTGGGCCTGGTCATGCTTGTGCTGGGGACCATCTTCATCTCAGAGGCTGTGAGGACACTGAAACAGCAGCCAATCACTGTCATGTTGTGTGTTATGGGCATCGGTGAGTGCGCTTTTTTTTTGCTTTTTTTTTTCTTGATGTTTTCTTCACAATTTTAATCTTTCTGTCTCTTCTATCTTTCTTGAAGCTGTAGTAGCCCATCACCGTCATTTTGTGTGTTATGGGCATTGGTGAGTGCTGCTCTTCTCCTCTCTGTTTTTGTATGGGGCGGGGAGAGGAAGGAAAGATATTCAAAGTTGAAGGCCACTGAATTAACAACCTCTCTTTTGTTAAATTCCTCTTACATTATTTAAAAAAAAATTGATTCTTTATTTCGATCTTTCTGTCTCTCGTAATCTATCTTTCTTGAAGCAGTAGCACGTCACAGTCATGTTGTATGTTATGGATTTTGGTGAGTGCTGCCTTTCCTCTTTTTTTTTTTTTTAAACCATTTTTTGTGCATCATTCTTTGTTTTAATCTGTCTTTCTTTTCACTGTACTTTCCAGTTTTTGCTTAGACTGCCTGTGTCTCAACAATTAACAATTCCTGTTGACATCATTTTTTATTTTTTACATTGTTGTCTTAAGTTTGAACTTGAGTTGTTTTTTAAAAATGTTAATTTATAACGTTAATAATATATATGTAAAAATGTTAATAATTTCCAATGAGGAAATACGCAAGTTGCAAGTTAATTAATGGAATGGTGGTCAGTGCCTGATATAATATTATGTCATGTATATATATTTTGAACTAGATAAAAAGGTGAACACGCCTGAAAAATCTGAAAAACTTAGTTTAACATTGTGTCTAAACATTGTACTGTAGCATTTTGTTGAAACATGATTTATTGACAGTGTTTGGTCATACTATCTTGTTTTAGGGTTGAAATGCAGTCTGTAGGTGTACTGTAACTTTTTCTTGTGGTTGAAAATTATTAGAGTGCTCTGGTGTGGTTTGCTTAGAACTACTTTCCTATCAAACATCTGTCGTCTTTATCTCCCCTCCTTCTTCTTTGTGTATTACTCTCTTGTAACACCTCTAACCTTCGGCCCTTTTATATATACCTTATTGTGTTGCAAGTGCTGTAAAACTCTTACAAAAAACAAAAAAAGAAAGAAAATTAATTACTAATTTTTTTCCAACCTCCTGACTCGGTTTTTATTGTTTTCAGTTTTCGGCATCATCATACTGGTGGGCACGTTCATCCTCGGGAGAGTGCTCATTTCTCGGAAGTGGATCCGCTGTCAGGGGAGACAGGCCACGCCTGCCTCTCAGTGCTTTCACACCTGCTCAGGTGAGCTTTTTGTTTGGATGGGCGCTTTGTTGAACAGGAGGGTCATGAAGAGTCATGTCCTGACATTTCTGTTAGGTCCTTTATTTCTGTTTTCTCTCTCCTGACTTTGAACTAGTAATAATAATAATAATAATAATAATAATAATGATAAAATAATAATAGTGATGATAATAATAATAGTGATGATAATAATAATAATAGTGATGATAAAAATAGTAATAATAAAAATGATAATGATGAAAATAGTATTAATAATGATAATGATAAAATTATAAAAATAAAAATAGTATAATAATGATGATAATAATAATAATGATAATAGCAATGATAATAATGATAATAATTATAATGATAATAGTAGTATAAATTGCATTTATACAGCCATGTTTTATTAGCTTTACAACTATTCCCCCCCCCCCCCCCACCCAGGGGCAGTGCCACTGACTGTAGTGTCTCAAGGTCATTCCCAAAGGAGGGACATTTCTCGTTCTTGAAGCACAGTAGAATTGTAAATGGGCTGATTCATGTCACTCTCATAACTGTGCCTGATCTTTCTTTCCTAATCATTGCTATTGTCATTTTCCTCTACTTCTTTTATACATGTTTGTCACACTTTTGTGACCTGCTATTTCCGGGGTGCCTTGATAGTTGAAGCAGACCTTGTGCTGTTGAAGCTAGAGAGGTGAGCAGAGTAAGTCTGATTCCCTGTAAAGATTTCTCTGTTGACACCCACCCCTTGGCGCCCATATATATGTCCTTATGCAGTTGCGAGCGCCGTAAAACCTTCTACTATTATAATAAAAAAAAAAATTACAACTATTGTTACCCCAGCAGACCCTAGAACACTCAGAAACATTCTCCGCTTCCCTGGAAGCATACAGTGCAAGCAGATGATTAAGTCCTCAAACACCCAACAAACTGACAAGATCTTTCCCTGTCTATAGCCGGGTACCACTCCCTACCTGGGTGAAATGAGTCGAATGTTTTTGTAAAGTGCCTTTCTCATGGACACAATGTCGGGATGGGTGGTTGACGGGTGCACTGGGGTGGTTAGCTCCTTCTTTCCTATCTATTCAAACATTTATCGTCCTTAGCTCTTCTCTTTTTTTGTGTTTGTTACTCTCTTGTGGAGAGAAAGAAAGAGAGAGACAGAGTGAGAGGGAGAGAAAGAGGATTACTATAGGAGCAGTGCGCTTCATATGTTCTTTGTATTATTGTACCGTGCATTGAGCACTTCTTTCTGGAAATGCGCTAAATAAATGCAATTTATTATTATTATTATTTGTAACACTTCTTTAATCTTTGGCACTTATATGACCTTATTTGTGCTTCAAGTGCCGTAAAATACTAAAACTAAACAATGTTGAGTCCCTGGCAGGGTTTGAACTCACAAGTTTTCAGTGGGTGGTTGGCGGGTGCTCTCGTGTGGTTTTCTCCTTCTTTTCTATCAAACATCTATCGTCCTTATCCCCACTTCTTCTTTTTTATGTTTGTTACTCTCTTGTAACACCTCTAATCTTCTGGCGCTCATATGACCATATGCAGTTGGGAGCGCTGTAAAACCTCTACCAAAATAAACTAAAACAAGTTTTCATTGCGAGTACAACAGCCCAACCACTAACCACTAACTAAACAGCAGTCACATACTTTCTGTTCAGATGTGATTTCAGTGACTTTGAGAGGTGATATTTTTTTATAGTTGTTTTTGTTTTTTATAAATTTTATGAACTGTACCTTTTCAATTCCTCTTTTTTTTGTTGCTTTATTTCTATAAAAAAAAAAAATTAGAGATGTACGAATATATCGCTAATAAAGCTGTGTTCTCACACTGCACTCTCAGAAATAAGGTTATAGGTTGGAATGCATACTACGAGGTGACATTTCGCTTTAAAATCGTAATCCTGCCACTTCCGTAGGGGGATGATATTGATACTTTTTTTTTTGGCTTTGTTTTATTTCCCAGTTATCTACAGCCCTTCTCTCGACCAGCTGGGAGCCAGCGAGTCGATGCTCGAACCGCCACCCTCCTACGACTCGGTGGTGCCGGGCGCAGGGCGGGAGGTGAGCTGCGAGGTGGTGACGGTCGGCGAGACGGGCCAGGACGGGGTCGGGGAGGCACTGACCATGGTGCTGCCACCCAAGTACTCGGAGGTGACCAAACCTCTGCCGGAGTACACGGAGGAGGAGGAGAAGGAGGAGGAGGTGGTGGTGGTGGTTGCTGATGCCGTACCTCCTTACAAGGAGACGGAGAGTGAGGGGGCCCCCGCTTAGTGGTAGTGGTAGTGAGCTGTGTGTGTTTGTGTGTGTGTGTGTGTGTGTGGAGGCGGAGAGTGAGGGGGGGGGCCCGCTTAGCAGTAGTGGTAGTGAGCTGTGTGCGTGTGTGTGTGTGTGTGTGTGTGTGTGTGTGTGGAGGTGTGTGTGTGTGTGTGTGTGTGTGTGTGTGTGTGTGTGTGTGTGTGTGTGTGTGTGTGTGTGTGTGTGGAGGCGGAGAGGGAAGGGGGGCCCGCTTAGTGGTAGTGGTAATGAGCTGTGTGTGTGTGTGTGTGTGTGTGTGTGTACACGAATTTGGCTGGCATTATGTACATGTTTTAAATACAAAGATAGACGTATAATGAAAAATGGTGGAGCAGAAAACCGGTTTGCTCTGTGCTTGTTTCAGTATCTTTGTGTGCAAGTTAGCTGTGTTTGCCATGTGTGTGTGTTAGCTCCATGCGTGTTGGCTGTGTACGTGTTCGGTATGTATGTATTTGCTGTGTGTGTGTTAGCCATGTGTGTGTTTGCTGTGTGCGTGTTCGGTATGCGCGTGCTAAACAATATCCGTCTTGCCTTTTTTCCCAGCACTAGATGACGGATGTTGTGTCAATGTGCTTCTCTGTGTGAACTCCCACTCTCAACACAAGCGCTGTGTGGTCATATGTATGTTCTTTTTACAGAAAGTCGGTGGCGTCGATGGC
Organism: Aplysia californica; assembly: GCF_000002075.1. Lineage (NCBI taxonomy): Eukaryota > Metazoa > Mollusca > Gastropoda > Aplysiida > Aplysiidae > Aplysia > Aplysia californica. The sequence goes on along the minus strand of NW_004798589.1, from coordinate 38,110 downwards.
CTAGTGGTTAGGCTACCGGACTCGTAATCGTGAGGTTGCAGGTTCGTGGGTTCGAGCCGTGGGCCTGACGTTGTGTCCTTGGGAAAGGTGCTTTACACGAATTTTCCTCACTTCACCCAGGTGGGAACGGGTACCCGGCCATAGACAGCGAAAGATCTTTTCAGTATGTTAGTGTTTTAGCACCTATAAATGGCTGCTTGCACTGTATGCTTCCCTGGAAGTTGAGGTCATTTCAGAATGCTCTCAGGTCTGCTGGGGTAATAGTACAGATTGTGAAGTGCATAGAGCTTGCTGTTGAGCGGGGATTTGCGCTATACAATTACTATTATTATTAAACCAAACGCATGCTCTGGTATGGATGTGAGACGTGAAACAAGTGTCTGAGGAAGCTACTGAGGATCAAATGGACAGACAGGATCACCAACGAGGAAGTAATAAGAAGAACCAGACAGAGCCCAACCAGAGATGAGGTGGGAAGAAGATGTTAGCGAAGGATTGGACACTCAAGAAGTCAAGCAGCTGCCTAACAAGAAAAGTGTTAGATTGGAACCCACAGGGTAAAAGATCAAGGGGAAGACCTCGTGGAACCTGGAGAAGAGTCAGGGAAATGGATGTGCAGAAAAGTGGGAAGACGTGGAGTGACATCAAGCGACTAGCCCAGGATAGGGAAAGGTGGAGAGTGTTTGTTCGTGGCCTATATCCTGACCCAGGGTGAGAAAGGCAATGATGATGATGATGATAATAATGATTGCATTTATATAGCGCATATCCATGCTCAAGAGCATGCTCTATGCGCTTTACAACTATTATTACCCCAGCAGACCCTCCGAGAACACTCAGAAACATTCTCGGCTTCCGCGGAAGCATACAGTACAAGCTGCGGATTTCACGCGCTCAAACACTATCAAACTTACAAGATTGTTGACTTGTCTATAGCCGGGTACCCATTTCCACCTGGGTGAAGTGAGGAAAATTTGTGTAAAGTGCCTTTCCCAAGGACACAACGTCGGGCCCCTGATGGGATTCGAACCCACGACCTTACGGTTGCGAGTCCGAGAGCCTAACCACTTGGCCACCAACGCCACTGTATGATGATGATGTTCTGGTTTCATTTCTTGTCTCTGGGGCATATATATATAAGAAAAATGTCGCACTGTTTAATTTTTTTTCGAATTGTTGGCTGTGCTTCTCATGGACGTATTGGGACAGCGGCTGTGATTTTGTCAAGCAGGCGAGTGGTTGAGCGGAAACAATGACAGAAGGTCCCACTTTTCTTTCTCTCGTTTCTTGTTTCTGCCTGTCCGTTTCGCTTTGTCCCTGAACCAAAATGGCTGCTATCGTTGCAACGTGTGCTGCTCTTTTCTTGAACATTCGTTGTGCAGACGGGTCGATATAACTCATTTTGACATCATGCTGGATTGTGATGCTGATGACCTGGGTTCAATTCCTGGTAAGGATGTGGTGTGTGAATTGTTGTTTGAAGGGGTGAAGTTATGGAAACACTGGTTTACGGGGATGTTAAATTTGTACCATATATATTTATATGTGTGTCACGGCATGGTGAAATCACGGGCTTGTCAATTTTGGGGGGTGTGAAGTTATTGGTATCAGCTGAAAGAATGCCTTTTTCTCTGATTTCGTCATTTTGACGAGCATCTGATTTCACCACACTGCCTCACATATACATACATAATATATATATTATATATATATATATATATATATATATATATATATATATATATATATATATATATATATATATCAGTTTGGTTTGTTTTCTTTTTTTCTTTTTTGTCCTATTTACTCTTGGCCTGATATTCTAGTTTGCTTGTTGTGGATACATGCATGTGTCATGAGGTGCTTGTATATGTTTTGTGTTGGGGGAAACAAATCGGAACCGCTGAGAAAAGTTTCTCAAGTGAAATTTGTTTCTTTTGCTTAGAAGGAGCATCCCATGACTGAGAGTTTATGATAAAGTGGTTGTGTTTGAACGCGGAGGGTTAATGATTTTTCTTTTAGATCTTCATTTAAGTGATCTAAGTCTTTAGCTTGTACTATAGCTGTTGACTTGCCATTCGTCACTTACAGTACTTGAGGTCGGTGGTTCGTGCGGGTCGCTCTGGTGTGGTTTGCTCCTTCTTCTTTCCTCACTAACATCTGTCACCGTTCCGATAGTTTTTGTTTTTTAATAGTCTTTAGCCGTTTTGAATATTATTCTGTTGATGTTTTTGAGTTATTTTTGTATTTTGATTTTAATTTACAAGAAACTTTTTTTTCTCAGCGGATTAGAATGTGCCAGTAGTTTGTCGTTTCCTTTTATTTGTGCTGCAATTCGGTGAAATCAGGTACTCGTCAATTTTTAGGTATAAGGAATATTTTGGTAACATCTTAAAGCTTGTTTATTTGTCTTGCTTTTGGGGAAGAAAATACACTCCTATCTTGAATAGAAGTCGAGATATTTGCAATTGAAGGAGGTGGGGTAGCCTGGTTTCTGAGGTAAAATTAGTGAGAAAATGGCCACCAAAGACGCATTATTTCTTTCGCTTGAGAGTCCGTAGAAACTGAAAATTTACTTTTTTTGTGCCTTTATTCCTGATTTTTCAGTAAAATCCACACAGAAATGGGTTCTATAATGGGCATGAAGGGTTTTGAGCCAAAAAACGAAAATTCAATAAAAATTCACACACCTGTGGAAAAATACCAGTTTCTTCTCTTTTATTATTTTGACAAGCGCCTGATTTCACAACACTGCCTCTCATTTGTCTCATTTTATTTTAGGCTTTATAAAAATCTGAATGTGACATGACACTTCATTATTGAAGATCATATCTGAACGTACATGATATTATATGTACGTAATAATATATATATGATCAAAATATTATTTTGATGTCTTTCATGAAGCTTAAATATTTGAGTTGAAATTAATATATTATTACAATTCATGCAATCTCTTCTTTGCCCACCCCCACGCATTCTTTTCATCGTCTAAATATATATATATATATATATATATATATCTACAATTTGTTCATATTTTTGAATGCCATAGATTGTGGTTATCTGATCTGAAAGCAGCTGAGCCAAGAGTTGTCGCTGGTCCGCTCTTGTTATGGATGTGCTTATATTATTGTTTTCAGTTTTTGATTATCTCTCAAAAAGCGAGAGGATATATGCAGGGCATTTTATATATATGTATAGATATTTAAATGTGCTTATTTTCATTGTGACATTATAATGGTTTTTCTAAATGAATCAATGTAATAATTATAATGCAAATGTATTCCAAACCTTCAGGTCACAGTAATTATGATCTTCAGCCTTTGAAGTCATGGTTGTATTTGGCTCTCTATGGTTGGCCCCGTGCCTATATTCAGTGACACTTTTCTTTTTTTTTGTCGCTGTACATATATATTTTCCTTTACCGTCTCTCTACTTTTTAAAATATAATATTGATGAATGTTTTTGACCGACATATCCATTTCGTGGATTGCGAGAAGTAACTCGTTTTGTCAGCACACTTCACATTTCCTAATCATGTATATGTGAGGCATCGTGGTAAAATCGGGCACTCGTCAAAATTATGGAAATGGAAAACACCAACAGTTTCCCGCTACTTTGGCAAACAATTTTTTAAATTGAATTTTTTTTTTTTATTCGTCTGTTTTGTCCGTTCAAAAACACATTTCTGTGTGGATTTTACAGAAAAACGATAAAAGGAACAAAAAATATAATTTTTCAGTTTTTGAGAACGTTCAAGCTAAGGAGGTAATCAAACTCGTAGGGCTATTTTATTTTCTCCCTAATTTTACTTTTAAAATCTGGTGACCCCCTCCCTGTCCCCCCCCCCCCCTTTCAATTGCCAATATTTCGACTTCTTTTCAAGATAGATGGGTTGTTGTTTTTTTTACACAGAAAGCAAGGCGAATGAACAACCATTCATTATGATGATGATACCAATTGAGTTTTTTTTAAAACACAGCAAGCAAGGCGAATGAACAACCATTCATTATGACGATGATACCAATAACTCCGTATACTCAAAAATTGACGAGCGCTTGATTCTACCATGTCATGCCACGTGTTGTGAAGTTGGCTTAACTCCTTGAGTGGTTGAGTATGTTCTGTTTTGGGGTACATGAAAAGTGAGGCAGAACTTCCTCGTTCGTACAGGTTTTTTTGTGGGTGGTTGAAGGACGCCACTGGTAGATCCTACTTCTTGACTTTCCCTCTGTTGTTTCTCTGCGTCTGTCTGTCAGTCTGTCTTGTTTTTTCCCCTGCACTAAATGATCGTTATTGAGTCGATGTGCTTCTCTTTACTCGAGAAAGACAAAAACAAAAATGTAAACGCCTGACAAATTTTTCAATTATGTTTCAATTATCTGAAACTTAAAAAAAAAAAAAGCCGACAACATCATTCATACGATGAAATATAAATACATGCAAATTCATGTCTTTGAGTCATGCATGATGGTTGCAGCTGTGCTCAGTATCTGGTGATCTGAATTATGTGACCACAGTGTCCTCAAACAGGGGAAGGAAATCTTCGGGATCACTCGAATTTCTTCGGGTTTGTCAGGAGTTTGGTTTAGAGAGGTTGCTCTCGCGCTCATTTGACCTTATGCAGGTTGCAAAGGCCGTAAAACACTTACCTAAACAAACAAGACAGGTTGATCGGATGAAAGACAAAAATCTATGATTTTTTTTCCTTCTTTCCATTCACTATTGTTTTGGGGGTTCAGCATGTTCGGTTTAACTGTCCCCGTCGTTTTATGCTAGAAAAATCCTGAAATTATGCAAACTGAGCCCAAAAATATGAAATGATGCGATTCTCTTAATTTTAACAAAGAATGATGAAGGAAAATAATCAGAAATTATAATCAGAAAAAATGATAAAGTTTTGCTAAATTATGCGGGGTGTATAAAACCACAGGGACAGGTGTAAGCAGACTCCATTGTACGTTCAGTGTCAGGCCGTTCTCCATGACGTTTGTCATAGATAGTTGGTCGCTTTTAAGGACAAGCGGGCTAACCCAGATTTCGGGGGTTTCCAGAAATCTTGACCTACCCCAAAAGTGGGCATCACCGTACCTATAGAAGTTTGGTTTCATTGGTGTATATATTTGTTTGGTTATAGAGAAAACTCTCCTTGTCTTTTAAAGAAACAGAACAAGGATCCAAAAGCTTTACCTTCAATTTTCTCTAAACAGCACTTTTTAGGATAGCCCCCTTGTGCTTAAAAGCGACCAATTAATCGTAACAAACGAATAGATTCGTTGAAATGATTCAGCGATATTACTCCTTGTTGTAATGGTAATTTTAAACAATGGTTATCATCATGATTGTAATAAAGATAATAATAATCGTTATAAATTATGATTTATTTTCGTACTTATTTTTGAAAATACCAAAGACCCTTGATGAATTGAAGACTAAGAGTTTCTCCTTCAAGTTTTTGTTCTGTGCATGTCTACGGCCAGGGTTGCCTCCCTTCCTTGATAAATGTTGCACTGTGTGAAGGCGGACTCATATGTAAGGCATCGTGGTGAAATCAGGCGCTTGGCAAAATAATGAAATCAAAGAAACTGGCGTTTTTCTGCCTGTTTGGCAATTCTCATCAAATTTTTGTTTTTTTTGCCTCAACATATTTTTATGTAAATTTTACTGAGAAAAGTTGATTAAAGCCACAAAATATGTCATTTTTCAGTTTTCAAGGACTCGCAAGCAATTTAAGGTACCAAACTTTGGTAGCCATTTTCTCGCTTATTTTACCACTGAAACCAAGCGACCCCACCTCCTTCAATCGCAAGCATCTTGACTTCGATTCAAGATAGATGGGTACTTTTTTTTTCATTGAAAACAAGGCAAATGAATAAACTTTCATATGATACCAATAACTCCACATGCCCAAAAATTGACGAGTGCCTGATTCCACCACGTCGTGACCCATACGACCTTGTGTAGTTGCGAGCACCGTGAAAACTCTGACTAAACAAAAACGCATGCATGAGGTCGGAGCAGCTGAAGGATTGCTGATCACATTCACGCCCGTGAAGTTACGTGTACAAACCGTGCAACTGATGTTGCTCTCAGTCTGGCATTTTTCTCTTTTCAATGTGAATTTTTCTTGAACACTTTTTGTACTCCCTTTTTCTACCTTTTTGCACTTTCAATCTCATCTAATGTTCTCCCACGTCCTCACAGTTCCAGGAGGGAAGACAGAACTCTACAAGATGGTTCGCTCTTTACCCTTATCCGTACGTCGTGTTTTACTATTGTATCCATACGACGCGGGAACTCTGTGCCACCACTTTCCAAAGAGGAAATTTACTTGTTAATCCGATACGTACGCTTTGCATTGCAGTCTGTCAAAATGGTTTTTTTAGAAGTACTGAAAGTTTTAAAGAGATCTTCGTACTAGAAGTATTCTAAATGTGAAAAATACAACCCCGGGGGTACAAAATGACCCCAGGCCGTACGTTTAGAGTTAAAGAAAATGTATTTGAAAGAAAGTAATGCACAGTTTTGTAGAAGACATCACAACTGGTGCCGATAAATTGTTGCTTTTTATTTCTCAGATAGAAGTTCTTATAGAACAGTCTTTGCTTCTGCTCTTGAAGTACAAGATATGTGAGGTGGCATTGCGTGACCTCAATGCTTTCTTGTCGAATCTCCGTTTTTAATAACAGTCAGTGAAAACTGCTCATTAGAAAGAGTGAGCTGCAGAAGAAGTCACATTTTCATGGTGTAAAAAAATGGAGATATGACAAGAAAACACTGAGGTTGCGATTGGTAGTCTAGTGGTAGTGGTTAGGCTGCTAGATCCGTAATGGTGAGATTGCAGGTTCAGGGGTTCGAGCCTCAGCCTGTTTCGACGTTGTGTTCTTGGAAAAAGCACTTTATGCGAGTTTCCTATTTGGCTCGGGCCTTTTGGAGATCGGCGTTAAACTTGGAGGTCCCACCTCTTAAATAACCTAACAGTGCTAATAGGGGTGTTAAAGTTGTATACTTTTGACAAGATGTTAGAGTCCCTATCAATAATTATAATGTAATTATATAAAACACATTTGTTTTTCTCAAAATAGCATTTTCCAGGTAGCTTTTATTTTTTCAAAATCTTTAATTGAACTAGAGAAGTGAACCGTCTCGTAGAATGCTGTTTTTGTCAGGAGTCATGCTTTGCTCTATTTGTCGAAGATTCTCTTTGAAAAGCCTTTTTTAATCCTTCAGAACACAATCATATAATTATATGTGTGTGGCGAGTAAGATGTTTACACGACAATCATCTACTGTCTTGATTGAGATTTTAAATAAATTCTTTAGGACTGTCATGATAATTAATAAAGGGACATCTGAATATATATGGAAAAGTGAATAGAAGTGCATGTAGAATGGTTGACAGAGGCTTTTGGTGACGTGAGTTTTGGTAATGAAACTACGAACTATGAAAAGCTGATTGGTCGCTGAAGTCAGGAATTTTAAAGTGGGGCTCTTCTACGGCAACTGACGGGACGAATGAGTTTTTTTTTCTGTCCTGTCAGACACCACAGAATAGCCCTGGGGTGTTTGGAAGAGGCCTTGTCTCTTGCAGAAAAAGCCCCTCTCAGATTTTTTAGACTTCTGTGAAGATTTAATGTTTGATGTCCACATCTGTACAAGTTTGTATGTATTGTGATATCATATGGTCGCTTTTAAGGACAAGCGGGCTAACCCAGATTTCGGGGGTTTCCAGAAATCTTGACCTACCCCAAAAGTGGGCATTGCCTTACCTGTAGGAGAAGTTTGGTTTCCTTGGTGTGTATATTTGTTTGGTTATAGACAAAACTGTCCTTGTCTTTTAAAGAAAATGAAAAAGGGGCAAAAACGTCACCTTTGATTTTCTCAGAACAGCAGTTTTCGGGATAGCCCCCCTTGTGCTTGAAAGCGACCAAATGTTGCTGAGCCTGCAAACAGTACAGTAGCTTACTTATTGATTCTGTTGCAAGGAAAATGAGTGGGCCTACTGTAGGCCTACTGGTAATACCAAAGTTGTTCACTCATACTTTTAAGCAAGGTCAAAAGGACAGCTACTAATTTTTCTGGCCTCAGTGTCATTGTATTATATGTGTAGTGTCATGACGTGGTGGAATCAGGCGCTCGGCATTTTTTTGGCGTGTTGAGTTATTGATATCATCTAAAGCTTGTTCATTTGTTTATCTTTCGATGAAAAAAAACAAACTACCCATTTATGTTTTGAACAGAAGTTGAGATAATTGGGATTGAAGGAGGCCGCGATGGCTCGGTTTCTGAGGTAAAATTAGCAAGGAAATGGCCGCAAAGTTTGGGTACTTCCATTCCTTGAAAGCCTTTGGAAACTAAAAATTTACATTAAGATTTTTTCTGGTGCTTTCTTCAGTGTTTTTCCGTAAAATCCATATAAAAATTCGTTTTTTAATGGACATAGAAAAAGGTGTTCAGCCAAAAACTAAAAATTCAATCATTAAAATTGCCAAATCAGTGAAAAAATTCTGGTACTGATACCTTCAATGTCATTATTTTGACTAGCACCTGATTCCACCACATTGTGGCGCAGATTTGAATGTTTGGAAATTTTCCAATCAAAATCTGACTGTTTGAATGATCTTGCTGTTTATTTCATGTGGTGATTAATTAAGCAAAAATGGGTAAGGAAGGAGTTGATCGAACAAATTTCCTCGAGGATCTTTGCTCATGGATACTTTGAGTAGCGATATTTTATGATGAAAGCTTTACCGCTGTTTGTTCTGTAGTATATTGAGTGTTATTTACCGCTTTTATTTCAATGACTCCCACCTGTTTTCTTTGCCCTTTTATGCAATTCCAATAAGTTGTATAAATTTTGCCTGCTTTAGAAGGTGATGATCCTTTTTTTTTGGGGGGGGGGTCATTTTTCAATTATGATGATGATAGTTTTGCTTGATAGTATGATAGTGATAGTTTTGCTTGATAGTATGATAGTGATAGTTTTGCTTGATAGTATGATAGTGATAGTTTTGCTTGATAGT
>NW_004798589.1:26187-28638 GCF_000002075.1 Aplysia californica | reverse complement strand
TGGGGTAGGAGGAGGATGAGGTATGGTAAATCTTTGGGTGGTCTTTATGCAAAATGCAAGTTTAGTAAGTGTTGGTCCCTTATTCAACACACACCACCGAAGCAGAAGTTGAAAATTCTTCTTTATAATGAAACCTTTTTTGTAGAGATACTTCTACCTTTACCTTTTTTTTAAAAAAAACAAACTTAGAGAGAGCAAAAATTTAAGATGTTATTCATTTAATATTTTAGAAATTAATTTGTGTTAAAATTGTGATAATTATTATGAAGTTTGTTATTTTTTTGCTCTTATGCTTATTATTATAATTGTTATTGCTTTCGCCTTTAGTATTATTATTATTATTTAGTTGTTGTTGATATCAACTATTTATTTGCTATTTTAAAAAGAATGTGCGAAGCTTTTAGCTTTTATAATGTTATCCACGCACAGTAAGTGTGTTTTAATGGGTCCACGACAAATTGGTTTATAGAGCTCGCCGCTCAAAAAAAACAAAAAACAAAAACAAAACAAATTTTAATGGCATTTTTATTGATTTTGTTTTGGCATTGAAATTGTGTCTGAATTACGATGATCTTTTAAGCCAATGTGAACCAGTGTGGATTATAAATGTATAAATGTATATGTGTATATATATGTGTATAATATTCTGTTTGGTGTGTGAATCTCTGCGATTGCTGTCTGTGTCTGCTCACTTTGTGTAGCGTCCGTCATTTGACTTTTTTTTCTGTCACAAGAAGATATCACATCACGCCATTTAGTTACACAGATGGATTAAAGTTTTATTTGCTTATTGTAAGAAAAGATGTTGGTGTCATTTATTTGAAGATTTTCTTAACGCTAATTTCTTGCAGATTGTACATGGGCGGATTTATCAATGTCATGCTCATACCGGAACAATATAGGGGGAACTGCTGCTTTTTCTTTCCTCATCCTTACTATCATCATTTTTCCTCTACTTCTTTTGTATGTTTGTCACTTTCTTGTGAACTGCTATTTCCGGGAGCCTTGATAGTCGAAGCTGACTTTGTGCTGTTGAGGCTAGAGAGGTGAGCAGAGTAAGTCTGATTCCCCGTTTGGACTTCTCTGTTGACATCCACCCCTTGGTGCTCATATGACCTTAATGCAGTTGCGTGCGCCGTATAACCTTACTGTAACAACAACAAAATTCGTGCTGTGCTCTTCTGGTAGTTAGAGGGTGCCACGGGTTGGTCCTTCTTTCTTTGTTTGCCTTTGTTGTTTCAGTCACTGTCTTGGTTTAGCGAGTGGTTGGCGGGTGCTCTGGTGTGGTTTGCTCCTTCTTTCCTATCAACAAACATCTATCGTCCCGATCTCTTCTCCTTCTTATTTGTGTTTGTTACTCTCTTGTAGCACCTCTACATCTCTGACACTTTTATGACCTTATTGTGTTGCAAGTGCCGTAAAACTCTTATGACCTTATATTATAAGTTATTATGTTGCAAGTGCCGTAAAACGCTTATGGCCTTATATTATAAGTTATTATTTTGCAAGTGCCGTAAAACTCTTACCAAAACTCACACCTGTCTTAGTCACGTTTTCGGACCAGCAATCGTGAGATTGCGGGATCGGGGGTTTGAGCCTCAGCTTGGTCCGACGTTGTGTCCTTTGGAAAAGGCACTTTACATTAACTTCCTACTGGGCTCGGTCCTTTCGGAGATGGACGTTAAACAAGGAGGTCCCTCCTTTTGAACAACCTAATAATACTCGTAGTGTTGACAGGGGTGTTAACCCTAGATCTATACCGTTTTACCTTTTATTCATTTTGTTGTTTCCCTTGCACTGAATTATCTTTGCTGTGTTGGCGTGCTTCTCCTTTCTCAAGCTGGACTAACCCAAACCTTGCTGCTTTCCAAGGGGTGGGTGGTTGGCGGGAGCTCTAGTCTGTGGTTTGCTCCCTCTTTCCTATCGAACGTCTTATCATTTTTGTCCTAATTTTCCCTCCTTCTTTTTTGTGTTTGTTACTCTCTTGTAACGCCTCTATTCTTCGGCACGTATATGACCTTATTGTGTTGCAAGTGCCGTAAAACTCTTACTAAAACTTAAATTAGAAATCTTTCCAGAGGGTTGTTGGAGTGCATTTCTTGTGTAGGTCCTACTTCTTTTCTTCCACATCTTTCTTTTGCCTCTCTTGTTTGTCTTTCCTAGCTTTGACGTACGTATGTGAGTGGGTGGTTGGCGGGTGCTCTGGTGTGGTTTGTTTCTTCTTTCCTATCAAACATCTATCGTCCCTTATCTCCCCTTCTTCTTTTTTATGTTTGTTGCTCTCTTGTAACACCTCTAATCTTCTGGCCCTCATATGACCTTAGGCAGTTGTGTCTGCCGTAAAACATCCATTAAAAGTTTTTAAAAAACTGACGTACTTAAAGGTCCATATTACGCTTCTTTCTTCTCAAACTATAAACTCAGCAAATGGCCATCAGCTTTGGATGGCTG
>NW_004798589.1:22555-23637 GCF_000002075.1 Aplysia californica | reverse complement strand
CTCCCTCACACACACACTCTCTCTATCCCCCACTCTCTCTTACCACTCTCCAAGATAATCCCCTACCCCGTCTCCAGCCCAGAGGCGCCGGTAACCCACTGGTTAGGCTACTGGACCTGTAATCGTCAGATTGTCACTGGGGAAGGCACTGTACACGAGTATCCTATTTGGCTCGGTGCTTCCAGAGATAGACTTTAAACTCGGAGGTCCCGCCTCTTTTAAGTAACTTAATAGTGTTGAGAGGAGCGGTCAACCATTTCACCATTTTTTCACCTCTTTCTCTCTATCTCTCTCTCTCTCTCCCCCTCTCTCTCTCTCTCTTTCAATGTCTTTTGCTCCCTGTCTCTTCCCCATCTTTCTCCCCTCTCTCTCCCCTCTCTCTTCCCTTCCCTCTCTCCCTCCCCTTCCCTCTCTCCCTCCCCTTTCCTCTCTCCCTCCCCCTCTCTCCCCCCCTTCTCTCTCGCTCCCTCACTTTCTTTCCCCTTCCCTCTCACTCCCTCTCACTACCTCTCTATCCCTTCTCCCTCCTTCTCTCTCCCCCCACCCCCCATCTCTCACTCCAAACTAAAGTGACATTCCAGACTTCAGAGATCAAAACCCCGGAGGCCGGAACTCCTCTATGACGTCACGATACCTCCCCTGACGTCAAAGACTGAGGACTGGATCGTGCAACCTCCATCTCGCTACCCGACCAATGGGTGAGTACGGCAGTTTTTAGTTTAAAACACTTTTTAAAAAAAAGGTTTTTTCTTCATTGCGCCATGGCCTATTTAGGAGTGTACTTACTTTACTTTCCTTTTTTTCTTCCGCTTGTACCGGTGGGTGTCGCGGGGAGACACAGGCGTCTGTCTGCAGCAAGGCGAGTGGCCTGTTTGAGGGACATCCGTGATAAAAGAAAGCTTTGTATTATAATGGTGTTTTTTTCTACCTCCGATGTAAACCAAATCTGTTCAAAGAACTTTTTTACCTCTTTCCGTGTTTCCAACCCCTCTTCCTTTTTTATGATGTGATGTGGGCATATGGCCGAAAAAACTTACTTACTTACAACCCCTCGTCCACACACACACACACACACACACACA
>NW_004798589.1:17669-22273 GCF_000002075.1 Aplysia californica | reverse complement strand
CCACACACACACACACACACACACACACACACACACACACGTAAGCACACACACATAAATACACAAGCACATTTGTTCTTGGACCTGGTCTTTAATTTCAACGTTTTGTTTCTTATTTTAAAATACTAAATTACACTCAAAGAACCTACAACTTAAAGAAATATAAGTCTCTGAAGGAAAAAAAATCCCATCCTCGTAAGCTTAACAATTCATCATCTTAGAATTATGCATTTGTATCTGACATTTTTGGCCGTTTTTGAGCTACTCAGACCATGAGGTCAGAAACCAATAAATGTTCTATCTGCTCTCTCAAAACTGTAAGAATATTCGGAGTGGTTATCAAGATATTCAAAGAATTGCATTCGGAAAAGCTTGACACGTTGTGAAACTCAACATTTCTAACGTGTAGCTAAATGTAGATAACGCAGACGGCGCGTTTTCAAGGTAAACAGTTGTGGCTGAAGCCAGATTTGGACAACTTCATCCAACTATTAGCTGGTTTTAATTTTTGTAAACACTAATAAAAATGATACCACTGTTTTCTGTGTCTTTCCTTCTCCATGGTGAACGAGAAACTGATACTTATGATTGCATATTTATTTAGTTTTTAATTGACTAAAGTTTAACACGAGAAAACTCGGCCGTCTCGCAATTTTACGCGCTTAGATTTGGGGGGTACTTGTTTTAAATTTCGATTTCCCAGTCGTGAATCATCGTCCACCTCCCCCCTCCCCCCTCCCCCCCCAAGGGCAGTGCCACTGACTGAAGTGTCTTGAGGCCATTTCCAAAGGGGCGATATTAACATGTTCCTATGCTCAGTAGAATTGTAAATAGGCTGATTTATCAATGTCATGCTCATACTGTGTCGGAACAACATAGGGGGAACTGTTGCTTTTTCTTTCCTCATTCTTACTTTCGTGATTTTCCATTTACTTCTTTTGCATGCTTGTCACTCTCGTGTCAACTGCTATTACCGGGGTGCCTTGATAGTCGAAGTAGACTTTGTGCTGTTGAGGCTAGCTAGAGAGGTGAGCAGAGTAAGCCTGATTCCCTGTTTGGACTTCTCTGTTGACATCCACCCTTTGACGCTCATATGACCTAATGCAGTTGCGAGCGCCGTAACCTAATTACTTTACCTTTCCACCCTCTGTTGCTGTTATGCTTCGAGGGGAGATGCAGTTTTCTATGGTAGGCCAGCTCCGCAGCTCTTTCAGTTGTGATGTTATGTAAAACTTTACAAAACCTAACAAAACAGAAATGTCCGTGTTCTTCCAGAGTGCAACACAACTGTCCCATGAGGCCCTTCTGTCTCGGTCCCCACGTCTATGGCACTGTGGGCGTGCCGGATGTGCGCATGCGCTGTTGTTGTACCGTCTCGGGGAAGGGCGACTTGCGGGAACTCCCGTACAGCTTGCCGCGAGAGTGCTATGACGTCAGGAGGAGGGCCGATTGGTTCAGTAAGTCATTAACCCTTCATCTCTTTTAAATGATAATAATTTAAAAAATCCTAGGTGTTTTAAGCTACCCCCGTCCAACCCCCCCCCTAAAAAAACAACAACAAAAAACAACAACAATTTTTTTAAAAGGAAAAGAACGTAAAAGAAAAAAAAGACAAAAAAGTAATTAAATAAATTGTAGAGAATCGTAATTTAGATCATTTTGGAGGCGGGCTTTCAACCCTGACTACGTCATCCCAGCAAGAAGACTGAGATCCTCGATTATTAAACATTCTTCCAACTTGGGAATCGAACTCGAGTCTCCTGCGTGCGACAGCGGAGCACGTCACCGCTGCGCTTTCTTTTTCTTCCAAGAAATTCCCAACAGTCCCATAAGAAACGACTTTTCTGTTTCTTCTATTTTATTTTCCCTGTGTCCACAGACTAGAGTCCATCTCGTCTCGGTCTCTTTGTCTAGATGACCGTTGGGGCACCAAGGATGATCGGACAACCACTTTTCTCATTCTTTCTCTATATTCAGCCTTTTTAAAACTGTCCTCGCGGTTTTATGCCACCCCAAAAAATCTGAAATTATGCAAACTAAGCCAAAAAATGTGAAATTATGCGACTCTCTTAATTTTAACAAAGGATGATAAAGGAAAAAAATCAGAATTTATGCTAAAAATGATCAAATTTTGCAAAATTATGCGAGGTGTATAAAACCCCGAGAACAGCTAAAGGGCTCCCCCCAACTTTAAACCTGTCCATTCCGTCATGTTTTCCTCCCATCTCTTTTTCTTCCTGCCTTTCCATCTCTCCTCCGTGCACAGTGTCCTGTAGGATTATCCTTGCAAGTCCTGTAGATGCGCGCTCATATAATTCATGACCTTATGCAGTTGCGAGCGCCGTAAAACCCCTTACAAAACTAAGTCCTGTTGATCTCGTTGTATCCACAGACCACTGGCAAGAAGTCAACTACCACCACAGCGGGGCGCTACAGAACTGGGAGAAGATGTTCGGAGAGCGGTACTTTTACACTTCTCCTAAAGGCAAGTGCTGAAGCTGAAAAGAAACACCCGGATCTCTGGGAAGAACCACAAACAAACACGACCTCTCTATGCTCGAATTGGAGGAGAATAGATCTAATATTTGGTATGGCACAGCTGCTCGAGACCTAAAAATAAAAATAATTACCTTTGAGATTCTACAGCTGTTTAGATCGTCATGTTAGTTTTTTTTTTTTTAGAAGATCTTTTTAACTTCACCGACCCATCTTTTTCTTAGCCTTCCTTTTGCCTTGGAGCCATCGAATCCCATGCTGCAGGTAGGCCCTTGAGGCTGGCTGTGGTGGCCCTATTCTCATACATCATTTCTGCAACTTCATAAAATAAAGTTCTAGAATTTTTTATACGATCTTTTTCTATTTTGATTTCTTGTTTGCATTCAGAATTTTTTTCTGTCAAGCAAACCCTGTACGATGTACAGAAAAGTGGTAACACATGGAATAACATCAAGAGGCTAGCCCAGGACAGAGAAAAGTGGAAAGTGTTGGTCCGTGGACTATAGCCTCGTGCAGGGTGAGAAAGGCAATGATGATGATGATGATGATGATGATGATGATGATGATGATGATGATGATGATGAAACCCTTTTGACGGATACACACACACGCACGCACACACACACATAAACACACACACACATAAACACACACACATAC
This sequence comes from Aplysia californica, assembly GCF_000002075.1. NCBI lineage: Eukaryota > Metazoa > Mollusca > Gastropoda > Aplysiida > Aplysiidae > Aplysia > Aplysia californica. Next base: position 19,117 of record NW_004798589.1, on the reverse strand, counting down.
ACACACATAAATAAACACACACACACACACACACACACACACACACACACACACACACACATATGGGCTTGAGATGCCGCCAATTCTGGAGCATGATGTCTTTGCCTCTCTAGTCTGCTGAGTAAATCTCTTGTAAAGGCTTTTCTGTTATCACTGACAGTACGTGCATCATTTAGGAGGCGGGCTTTTCACTTGACAAGACCAGTCCAGGCGAAGTGGGATATAAATATCATTTGTTACCCTAGAATTACAATTACAAAGCTCTATATGTTCAGCACCTAGTTTTGAAAAGAAATTTAACGTTAAACTTTTTGAGCTTTACAACATGTCAAGCTTTTTCGAAAGCAATTCTTGGAATATCTTGAATGATAACGACTCTGAATAATCTTTCTATTTTGATAGCAGAGCAGATAGAGCCTCTAGGTGTCTGATCCTTACTTGTCCACTGTGTTGGGGTCACTGCAGTCGGAACATGTCCATCTGTGATCGCATGGTCTTAGTAACTCTTAAAAGACCCCCAAAAGGTCAAACAAAACTTTGTAATTCTAAGCTAACGACATAGCCAACCAAGAAGACAGAGGTGCCCAACAACGTAGACATTTCCATGCAAAATTCAACTTTACATGAGGACTCATAAGTGTAAAGTTTTACACCCTCATACAACACTTTTTTTTACATAACTGGCGTCTGTGTTGTGGTGTTTAAGTTTTAAGCACCTCGCTGTCACACAAAGGAGACCTGAGCTCAATTCCGGAAGGGGAGGGGAATTCTTATCGAGTACCTCGGTCTTTCTGCTGTATGCGTTGCATCCCTTTTAGCTTATGTTGGTCCAGACAGGCAGGGTGGGAGGCCCATCTCCTATATGATCTAAATTTTGTCAATGGGAGCGTAAAATACTGACATTTGAAAAACAAGATGTATGTATTACTTCCTATTTAAACAAACAATAGACAAACAATCAAATACATATCAAACAAACAAATAATAAACAAACAATCAAACAGCAAACAAAACCATCAAACAAACCCATCAAAGCATGGACTCGGACTCGCGTGAAAAGGGGAACAACGCACATTTAATAAAAATATCACGAGGTTAAAGAACAATGACGTGTTGACCCTGTGACCCGTGGCCTTTGACCTCTGTGAGTACCGCCTTCACAGCGAGTGACCCCTGTGACCTTTGTGGGTACCGCCTTCACAGCAAATGACTCCTGTGACCTCTGTGAGTAACGCCTTCACAGCGAGTGACCCCTGTGACCTCTGTGAGTACAACCTTCACAGCAAGTGACCTTTGTGGGTACCACCTTCACAGCGAGTGACCCCTGTGACTTCTGTGAGTACCGCCTTCACAGCGAGTGACTCCTGTGACCTCTGTGGGTACCACCTTCACAGCAAGTGACCTTTGTGGGTACCACATTCACAGTGAGTGACCTTTGTGGGTACCAC
>NW_004798589.1:13398-16666 GCF_000002075.1 Aplysia californica | reverse complement strand
AGATAGATAGATAGAGAGAGAGAGAGAGAGAGAGAGAGAGAGAGAGAGAGAGAGAAAGAGAGAGAGAGAGAGAGAGAGCGAGCGTATGTTTGAGAACGTATGTGTGTGAGTGTGCGTCTAATTGTGTCAGTATTTTTATTTTCACCTGTTGGAATGAAAGAAACTTAAAGGAAACGATGACTTCTATAACCTACGAATAAAAGACAAAACAAAAATTTAAAAACAAAACAAAATACAAACAAATAAACAAACAAAACCAACAACATATACACAAGACTGGTACTTTCACTCTGATATATTACATAATATGCTATGTGTATATTCATGATCTCCAGTCCCAAAAAGAAAAAAAGGGAGCCTGTAAGTTGCTCTTAACAGAAGCGCGATACTTAAAAAAAAAAAATCTCGTTTATGAAACTCATTGAAAATGAAACTACAGTATTTACTGATATTATAATATTATGTTGGCACTCTACAAAAAGCACAATAATTATTATGGTTCATAGAAGGACGATGGCAGCAAACATTGAACTACTAGAATAAAAAATCAAGTACATGCAGCATCTATGACTAGAGGTTGTAGTAAATTAGAATGACTAGATCTAGTACAGACAATGATGATTGGTTATGAATGTTTTGCGTCCTTCTTCGACCCAATTCAGTCGGCTCCTTGTGGAAGCGGGCTGCTTGTTAACTGTGTCTGTGTAGGCCGACCCGAGCTGTGCTGAGTGCAACATCCGAGCAGACAGACGGAGATGTTCTGTATAATAATTGTCGCTTTTAAGGACAAGCTGGCTAACCCAGATTTCGGGGGTTTCCAGAAATCTTGACCTACACCAAAAGTAGGCATTGCCCTGCCTATAGGGATAATTTTGGATCCATTGGTGTGTATATTTGTTGGGTTATAGAGAAAACGTTCCTTGTCTTTTAAAGAAACTGAACAAGGGGCAAAAAACTGTACCTTCAATTTTCTCAAAACGGCATTTTTCGGGATAGCCCCTTTGTACTTAAAAGCGAATTATGATATAGTACCTGTTACTTTCCCACTCTAGAATGGAACTCGCGTCATCAGGGCGCAAGGACAAAGAACCTAACCTCTACACCACAGACGTAACATGTATTACAGTAGGCGACTAGTTTATAGTGGTATGTAAGTAATGCGGTAAAACTGATAACATGTTTGCAGGAAAAAAAAGAATTGAGGAAAAACATAACAAAACAAAAAACAAACAAACCGAAATACAAGTGTATGTTCCTGAGAGGCGTTGTCATGGAGACCTGCATTGGCTTGAGCATGGCCTAGAGAGAAGAAGAAAACCTCGTCTTTAGTACTTCGTAGGCTACCCGTTGAAGCTCTGAAATCCCAGTAACCGTCTGGTTCTTAATCTTTCTCAGAACGGCCGCTGGAATTTATTCGCTTGTCATAGTTGTGTAAGTAAGTAAAATCTAAACATGTTAGCTACGGTACCCCCCAAGATAACAATACGACAAAAGCAACATCAACAACAACAACAACAACAACAACAACAACAACAACAACAACAACAACAACAACAACAACAACAACAACGCAAACAGCAGCAGCAGCAACAACAACTTAACAACAATAACATTACAAACAGATACAACAACTTAACTGCAGTAACAACACAAACAGCATCAACAACTTGACAACAGCAACAGTAATAATAAAGACATTAGCAATAAAAACGGCATCCGCAAAAACACAATCATACACGCTTAATTGATTAAAGGTTCATGACATACTTTGGAAACTCACAGTCACAAGGCAGCAGTAGCAGAAACATTGTGGTGACAAGCAGTTCCTCAAAATGAGACAAAAATCATCGTATATTCACTGATGGACCAAAATTATGATTATGGACCAAAAGTACGCAAAATCAAGAAATCCCCACTTCAGAAATATACTATTGGAGTATATAACCTTAGTGGTAAAGATATCGAAGCTACAACTTTGTCCCATATTTTCGCTTTTCATTCAACAATGTCACAGCAATTAATTATCAAACCATGGGAAATATCTTCGAACCTTTTCGTCATCCGGCTTATGTCACCACGACAACTTCCGGTTGTCAAAGAAAATTTACAATAAGCTGTCCCCATCGTTTTATGCAAGAAAAATTTTGAAATTATGCAAACTGAGCCCAAAAATGTGAAATTATGCGATTCTGTTAATTTTAACATAAAAATGATAAAGGAAAATAATCAGAAATTATGCCCAAAAAATGATCAAATTTTGAGATAAATTATGCGGGGTGCATAAAACCACGGGGACAGTATATGATGTAAAGAGAGATTTCCATATCGCTACCTCAGAATTACAAACTTCTGTCTCCTCAATGCCTATTTTTGAGAAACTTGACTTCAACTAGAATTGTTTTTTTTCTTCAGTTTCACGACCTGCCACCTTTTTTTCAAATGCATTTGTGAGGCAGCGTGGTGGAACCAGGCTCTCGTCAATTTTTGGGCACATAGAGTTATTGGTATCATCTTCAAGCGTGTTCACTTGTCTTTATTTGGATGAAAAAAATATCCGTTTATCTTGAATACATGTTGAGATATTTGTGAATGAAGGAGGAGGGGGTCACCTGTCTTCAGAGGTAAAATTCGTGAGAAAATGGCCTCCAAATATTAGTTATTACCTTATCTTGAGAGTCCGTGGTAACTGAAAATTTACATTTTTTGTGCCTTTAATCAACATTTTTCAGAAAAATCCACACAGAAATGAGTTTTTTACTGGGCATGAAAGGTGTTGAGCCAAAAAACAAAAATTTGCTAAAAATTCACAAACCTTTGGAAAAATGCAAGTTTCTTCACTTGGATTATTTTGACGAGAGCCTGATTCTACCACGCTGTCTCACAATTGGGGTTTTTTCTTCAGTTTCACGACCTGTCACCTTTTTTTCAAATGCATTTCTTTGAATGTTTTGAGAACGACTCCGAATATTCTTACGAATTTGATACAGCAGATAGGACATTTGGTTTCTGACCTCATGGTCGTAGTAACTCAAAACAGCCAAAAATGTGAAACAGAACGTTGTGATTCTGAGATAACGATATATTCAATACCTTAATGATTGGTATCTTATCTCTCACATCTTTTGCACGAGCATCCCTCCAGTCGTTTTTACTCGCATTTCTATAGCACGAGCATCCCTCCAGTCGTTTTTACTCGCAATTCTATAGCACGAGCATCCCTCCAGTCGTTTTTACTCGCAATTCTATAGCTCGAGCATCCCTCCAGTCG
>NW_004798589.1:2705-4074 GCF_000002075.1 Aplysia californica | reverse complement strand
AAAGGCGGTTGGGTTCTTTAATGCTGCCAAAACTGCCTAAGTGGGATAATTAATTCCCAACAAACTGACGGAGATTCCCGAATACAACTCACGGTTTCTGTTCGTAAATGCCGAAAACAGAACCGCCACACCACAAATGTCAGTTAGTTGTGAGTAACCTGGTCTACATTTTTTCTGCAAACCACAACAATTCGAGGAACGTCTGCGGTGTTGCGGTGAGGCGCTTCCCTGTGGCATCTTCTACTCCGGAGTGTGGAGAACTTTTATCGGGTATCTGGTAGAGCTGGGCGAAGAATCCCTTCTGGAACCGATTCCCACGATTAATGCAGAAGAAAAGTTCCGACTCCTTTTTACGTAAACCAACAGTTATCAGCTACTTCAATCAGTAAAATCTTTTTTTAAAAAGAGTTTATTGTTGGAAAATAAAAGTAGTTGGTTTGTAATCTTCCGAAATCAAGGTCATCCCAAATCTTGAAGATGTTTTGAGCCAAACAGGTAACCACCGGAAGAAATTATATCATTAGAAAGTAAGTAATTGGGTTTGGAGTCGATTCCTACGATTCCTAGCTTTCAATAATCGCGAACCTACCCGCCCAGCTCTAGTATCTGGGTCTTTCTGCTACTGCTGGGATGTACGCTGACAAAACGCCCTTTTCTTATACACGGCAGTTTCGAGAAGTCGACGATTTTCGGTTTTCTTATTATACTATCTGTTGAGCACAGAGAATTACGTTCTCTTCAGGGTGTTAGATCAACCGTTGATGTAGCCTTTTAAAAAAAGTTTTAGTAGAGATTTTACGGCACTCGCAACTGCATAAGGTCGTATGAGCGCCAGAAGATTAGAGATGTTACAAGAGAGTAACAAACATAAAAAAAGGAGAAGGGGAGATAAGGAAGATACATATTTGATAGGAAAGCAGAAGCAAACCACACCAGAGCACCCGCAACCACCCACATATAGCCTTTACTGTGCAAAATAGTTTAGATATTAGAAGACAACCGAAAATCGTCAATTTCTGTAAATTGCTGTGAATAATTTTTTAAAAGGCGTTTTGTCAGCGTACGGCAGTGGGAAGTTGTACCCCTTTCAGCCCGAGTAGGTCCTGACAGTAGTCATGGTTGGAAACCCATCTTCTAAATGATTTAAATTGTGTCGATGGAAGCGTAAAAACAGCGGCACTAACTGGGGGGAAAATCCAAAGTTCGGTACTGATGCATAGCGTACTTTACTCCACTACTTAGTAGGGACTTCCATGTACTGATGACAAGCGGATTAAGGAAAGAACTGAAAGGCTGAGGAGACGGTGCTCTTTTTGTTTTTTTGTTTTTTGTTTTTTGGTAGAGATTTTTACGGCGCTCGCAACTGCAT
>NW_004798589.1:0-1322 GCF_000002075.1 Aplysia californica | reverse complement strand
CACTATATTATTACCCCAGCAGACCAAAGAACACTCCGAAACATTGTCAGCTTCCCGGGAAGCATACAGTGCAAGCAGCTGATTAAGCGCTCAAACACTAACAAACTGACAAGATCTTTCGCTGTCTATAGCCGGGTACCCATTCTGAAACAATCTTGAGAGCATTCTGAAACAATCTCAACTTCCTGGTAAGCATACAGTGCAAGCGGCCATTTATATATGCGCTAAGACGCTAACCGCTAACATACTGACAAGATATGTCGTTCTCTAATAACACCTCTAATCTTTGGCATTAATTTATACACCCTATTTGTGTTGTAAAAAATATAAAACTGTTATTACAATTGAAAAAGGTAAATCCTTCCTCTAATGCCTTACCTGTAAAACACAGGATCCAGGAAATGAAGAAGAGTGTCCACTCAGTTACTGATATCTTCATGTCTCACACACTCAAGCAAATGTCCGGATCACGCAGAACTGGGCTCTCGTGAGGGACGACTGAAGAAATCGTCTGCCACCTTCTCTCTCTCTCTCTCTGTCACTGCCTGTCTGTCTGTCTGTCTGTCTCTCTTTCTATCTTCCTCACTCTCCGTTCCTCAAAATCCACCAGTCGTCAAACTCCATCGAAGGCATTATATTCCAATTCGTCGTCATAATTTCATGATATGGATAGGATTCTCTTTCCTCTCGCACGATTAATTCAGACACACGCAAAGCTCCATGCTGCCTGTCTTTTATCTCAACTCTCTGCAAAACGTCACATCTCTTCAAAGCGGAAGTTCCCGATTTTAGAAAAAAAATTACTCGTATAAAATTCTGCCCTCCGCAACGTGAAACTTCCAAAGACGACTCTAGAATGTCCGGTGGGGGTCCAGAAGAAGGTGTGAAAACTGACGGGTAGTATCCCTCCCACGAACGCTGAAGACAACTTGTATTTCTGACTTTCTGAACAAGAACTCACTGCTTCCGGCGGCAGATGATGATGGTGGTGACGTTCAAGGTCTATGGTGATGGCAGCACAGCAGACGGTGGTGGTGATGTTCAAGAAATTAGCGCTAGGTCTATGGTGATGGCGGTACCGCTGACAGTGGTGGCGATGTTCAGAGAATTAGCGCTAGGTCTATGGTATGGCGGTACAGCAGACGGTGCCAAAGACAGTGACGTACTTCCGGTGATTCTGAGGAAGAGGATCAGATGGTTATGTGCTAACATGGACCATGTAGATATATATGATATACATTATGTAGATAGATAGATAGATAGATAGATAGATAGATAGATAGATAGATAGATAGATAGATAGATAGATAGATAGATAGATA
>NW_004798588.1:117102-120567 GCF_000002075.1 Aplysia californica | reverse complement strand
GAGAGACAGAAAGGCAGACACGCATTGACTGATAAAACGATTAAACACACTTGAGAGCGAAGCATCAATAGAGACGGCCGTCTAGACAAAAGTGAGAGATCAGAGATGTTCCACCATGCAGTTTGGGGCCCGACCTCATGAATACATAATAATGTTTTCCCCAACATACTTGTGACAAGACTAGTAATATGTTTTAGTAAGAGTTTTACGGCACTTGCCACACAATGGGGTCATATATTTGCCGAAGATTAGAGGTGTTACAAGAGAGTAACAAACATACCAACAAAGAAGGAAAGGACAGGACAATAGATGTTTGACAGGAAAGAAGGAGCACACCACACCAGAGCATCCGCTAACCACACACAAAACGAGTAATAGTAAACTTCTAGCTCTTGTTCTTGTTCTTGTTCCTGTTCTTCTCGCGCTTCTCCTCCCCTTCTCTCCTCCTCCTCTTCTTCTTGGTCTTCTTGTTCTTGTTCTTCCTCTTTCTCCCCCTCTATATTTTCGTAATATTAGTTCTAGTTCTTTTTGAAACATAAAGAGTGACCAAGTCATGATCTTGATGAGGACGTTTTCTTTTTCTTTCATTTTCTAAAAACTTGCAGGCTCATGGAAAGACTATGATGTCATTACGTCAAGTCCACGTTGCCTGTCCAAGTCAAAACGTTAAAAAGAGGAAGGCAAAAAAATTCAATAGCGATGATACCAAGGGAAACAACCGCCCTTTTGAGCACGAATTTAGGGCAACACTGAGTACACTGAGTTACTTCCCATTACACTTGCACAATCGCCGCAGGAGAAAGGGACGTTTACAACAGGGGTGCCCATTCGATTCTGCCTTTCAACATTGATTTGGTTCTATTTTCTTTTTTAGTAGAGGCTTTGCGGCGCTCGCAACTGCGTAAAATCATATGAGCGCCAAGGGGTGGATGTCCTCTCACCTCTCTAGCATCAACAGCACAAATTGATTTGTTTGCTACTTGCGACTATTCGCAGCTTGGGAGTGCCGTTCAAATGCCTTGTAATTTTTGTACATAATGGACTTTCATCCTATACTGCTCATCCCGTCTATTATTATATTTCACAGAAAAGATAAAAACATACATTAAAACCAGATGCTTACTTATACAGTTCTTTATTATTTATTGATGTGATTCTTACAATAAACAACAAATCAAAGCTGTAAAACTTTTAAAAAAGGGTATAACTATTGAAAATTTGCAAGTCACACACCACATTTTGGTATACATCATGTAATTTCCTTTTCTTCACCGACACCAGACTGGTTTCCACTTGATATTTTCAACTCTTTTGAAAATGGATCAAGAAGAAAATAATATACTCATCATTTTGAGATCTCCAATCACAGAAGTCAAATTCAAGGCCCATAGGCCACATCCTATCCAGAAAAACAATGATTTATATCCAGCCCTGGGCAAAATTTTAAGTAGTTCATCCTGAGAAATTCTGCAACACCAGAGCTATACTCCAAATACAAATGAACTTGTACTGTAGCCATGAAAAGAAGATGCCAATCATCCAGCTCTGACAAACTGGCATAAGAACCAACATTGGTATGTCTTTATCAATATTTGTTCTAACTCTAACTTTTGTCTGTTTTAATTCATATATATCATTGTTTAATATTTGTTTAGTTATCCTCTACTCAATGAATGTTTATCCAGTTCGGCTCACAACCTTAAAAAGTGTAATTTGGGTTTGGCTCCACCCCGAGCGACTGACACTCCTGTCTTAAATATACCTCATCATTGGTATGTCATAAGCTGAACGTGTCTGTCGAGATGGAAGAAATTAACCAAAACAAAACAAAAACCCCACTCACACACAAGGTGAACACAGTGTAACAAGGAGTCTCTCAAGCATTATGCCCAATTTGTAAACAGACTGCCAACTAAAAGTTAACAGTACTAAAAAAAAAGGAACAGGTCTTGTAGTTAGTCATAAATGTAGAGATCTTTTACACCTTCCATCGACATAATTGATAATTTAGGGGGCATGCTGTTTCTACGCTGTCTTTCAGGGCAAACCCATGCAGTGAGGGATGATATGGAGACACTAAATAACAATCCTCCCCACTTGTTTCATGAACTAATGTCTTCAAAATGCAACAGAAAAAAGCCTATCCGCCACATAACATAAATTATGGCATCTGTGCATTGGATAACGTAAAAAAACAAAAATAAAACAAACATAAATCAAAGACCTTCCTAAGCTTTAAAAACCCCCCCCAACTTATTCTTTCAGTTATGCAGAACTACAAGTTCAAGACTCAAGTAACGCAGGACAATGACATCTTTTTCAACAGGCATAAAAGGTAAATCCCTACTGTGCTAGCAAAATGGCACATCTCACTTTTGCTACTTTTGAGATAAAAAGAGAAAAAAAACCCAACAACTGTTTAACTCTTTAACCATGGCAGGACAGTACCACAGTCCGATGCAAAGTTATTATGTGTATTATGGTAGGGACTAAATATAAATTAAATACGAGCTAACAAGCCTTTAGTTTGACCCGGAAGTCAAAGACAAATAAATTCTACATCTGGTTGTGCTTTGTTGATCAGTTCGAATAAAACCAAACGTTTTTAAAAACATATGTCGAGTTGCATTTCCACAAACACGAACAAATTACGAGACAAAATGGTTTGAAATTGCATGGTTAAAGAGTTAACTTAATTATTTATAATCTAATAATGGTAAAACTTGACATGAACGTTTCTTTTGTGACTGCCAGTGCATTTTTTTAAAGGATTTATCAAAAATAGATATAATACCATTAAACAAAATTAAAAGCTAGTTGCATTTAGGAACAACTCTGAGTTATGCCATTTTGCTAGCACACGGACGAAATGTAGGTTTGTTAAAACAGTAAAAAAAAAACCCTCTACAATAAGCAAAGTACATATATCTGATTGATAATAGTGTTATCAAAATTATCTTTATCATTGGAATTTCTTTATTAATACATTGTATAATTAGTATTAGTGTTATCATCATCATTAAAATCACTGTTATGATTATATTCATTATAGTTATTATCATTACCATTATGATATATTTTTATTATTATAATTTTCATTAATGTTATTATTATCAATACATGGTTATGTTTTAAGACGTTTGCAGTTTTCGAAATTTACAGCAACATGCTCTAATGCATTGGTGCTTTTCTCATCATGTTGCTTTAAACCCACTGAAAAAGAAAACTGCTCCATAACTGATATTAATTTACACACCCAGCTATAAATTGTGTAAATGTTAAGCTTCAGTTTTTCTGGGTAGATTCATTTTTTTATAAAATGAAAACGTCAAAGCAGCGGCCATCCAATAGTATTTTAAAAAATGTTTCTCTTCTTCCAAAACTCACCATCCGAACAAAATTTAATCAAAATCTTTCCACAACACCTTGAAGCTGCCCTCTTAACACCCCCTCCTCCTACATTCC
>NW_004798588.1:100192-117002 GCF_000002075.1 Aplysia californica | reverse complement strand
CCCCCCCCTCACCATTTATCCCACTTTGTTTAAGAAAGGGAAAGAACACGGGAAAACAAAATCCAACACATGTTCACGTGATAAAGCAAAACAAAAGCATCTAAGACTTGAGACATCACCAAAGTCCAAGTCCAAAGTCTTAGATTAGGTAGGCTATTTGCCCACAAAATGTCACGGACAAGGGAAAAATTGCAGGCGTAATAATAGTATTATTATAAGCATTACCTTAAATGTAGGCCTATACAAATGCACACAGGCTTATTTATATATAATGCACACACACATGCACAGACACACACACAGACACACATACATGCACACTAACACAGACACACATCATGAACACATGCCCAAGCACAAACATGCATGATAAACACATACACGTCCAAGCTTGCAAACATACACAACACACAGACACACACATATATAACTCATACACACTCATATACAACACATGAACAACCCACTTTAAGCCAACATGTGGAACGGACCCCTGCTCGCAATCACACACTTTCATGACTGGACTACAAGCGTGTACTTGCTCCTCTGTGTTTAATTTTGTCAAAAGTATGTCCAACTGCATACTTTAGTCACAAGTAACAAGTATTTCCCACTGTATACTTTAGTCAAAAGTATTTACAACTGTATACTCTACTCACACATATTTCTGTATGCTTTAGCCGAAAGTATTTCTGACAATAAATACTTTAGTAGAAAGCATTTTCAACTGAATATTTTACTAGATAGTATTTCAACTGCATACTTTATTAGTAAGCTTGTTCAACTGTATTCTTCAGTAAAAAAAAATTCCAACTATCTTTTAAGCAGAAAATATTTCCAACTTTACGCTTAGGTAAAACATTCTTTTAAAGGCACAGAGTGTCTGGGTCCAAAAGATATAGAAATAATTCTAATAGATGAACAGCAACTTACTTGACGAACTTAAACAGATGAATAAAATAAAAGGACTTCAACAGTATCAGAAAGTATAAGTTTTTTTTAGAGCAGAGAACTCAGAAAAGAGTGGATATTCATGATTGCCGATGTCTGTTTCAGAACAGATCTGGCACATGAAAAAAAAGAAGCAAAAGTTCATGACGACGCATGAGACAGCAGCAGTTGTTCAGTGAACAGAATTTGACAGAGAAAATGTGTTTAAATTTAAAAGTAAGGGTGTTATGCCTCCTATTGACATAATTTAGATAATTTAGGAGGCGGGCTACTTCATCCCTATCTATTAGAGCCAACCCAGGCTGAGAGGGGCACAATGTCCCAACAGGAAGCTGGAAATACTCGATATATACAGTATAACACGGATAGGTCAGAACACAGAAGACTCCATATCACACATCCATCGAACTGTGTCTGCCGTCCCATTTTTTCCCCATTCTATATCTTTGTAAGATATCCCTCGAGCTACGGATCCCTCGAACTACCGAGGCCGGTCCCAACGAATTTGAGCTATCCGTGTTATACAGTATTTTTTAAATAAAGATTCTTGCCATATATAGGGATTGAACTCAGCTCTTCAGCCTGCAGTGAAAAAGCGCCTAACCACTACATCACAGACACCTTTCGTCTCAGTGAGCAGTGGATCACATCAACTACATTTGCGACACAACAATGGTTAAAAGACACACAGAAAAGTATCCCCAGCACACACAGACAAAAGTACACTCGGCCAATCACCCATATCAAAACATTATGATCTCCTCACATGAGAAACAACTCAGGTACACGCTGTACATTTTTTACACGAAGAAAGTGAACAGAGTACTTCTCCTCACAACAAAAAGTCAAACCAGATGATCAACTTGTCAGAGTCATTCCGCATTTGCCCGAATCAATTTCTGGGGGCTTCCCAGACAAAGTCGATATTTTGACAAAGTCATCAATGAACATCTTAAGAAATAATTTTAATGTGTTTCATTACATGTATTTCCTTCCAAATTTTTAATAAAAAATAAAGGAGAGCCCAATTCATGGTTCTAATTTGGGCTACTCTCTTTTGCTTTAATTTTCTGTAAAATTTAAAAAATGACTTAGACGATTGTGGAAAGACACTGAAAAAGTAGATCATCGAGCTATGCCATTTCTCAGAGTGTAATAATAATTCTTTTCCCCAGAAATTCAACCAAAATTACTGTAAGGCTATAAAGAATTCTTATACAAAATGCAATTTTTTTACAAGTCTATTTCAAGGAAGCCTCAATTTAACACTCATCCATTTATTCTCATAGAGGAGTCTGTAACGCCATGAAAAAAACATTTTATATTCCACAGCATGAAAAGGCATTCGGAAATTACTTCAGTGTCAATGTCACCACAGTAAAACTAAGAGCAACTGAGACACCTGAGGGCAATGTTTACACTTCTGAAGTGAAAGAATGGCCTTGGTCCTCCCGAAACATTTGCAAACCATACTTTCTCTCTCTCTCCAACCCCTCCCTCCTCTCTCTCCCTCCCCCTCTTTCTCCCTCTCTCTCCAACCCCTCCCTCATCTCCCCCGCCCCCTCTCTCTCTTCAACCCCTTCCCACCCTCTTCCTCCCTCTCTCTTTCTTACATGCACGAATTAAAAACTTGTAATATTCAGCTGCGTATTCACTCAATTTCCAGTCATTGTTAAGATAAAGTATAAAGAAACTTGGCGTAAACATAAATGAAAGCAGGAATCTGCATTTCTCACAACATTTTTGGCAACAAAGAGTTTCATTTTGAAAACAAGGCTGAGTAGATCTACATGTACATTTATGCCACTAAAGCATCAGAAAAGAAAATGCTAAAAAAGGCAAAAGTGAAAAAGAATAATCCACATCTAAAACAAAAGCCCAAACAAAATTCTGGTCCCCGGAAGTTCATTGTACGTGAATTTTGAATGATTGATAGATTGTAATAAATATTTTCACACCCTCATCAACAGGTGGATGGTTCAACCTTGTCTGTTAGGGCCAACCTTGGCAGTTTGGGATACAAATTTACAGGAGGCGGAAAACTGTATAACTGTCCCCCTAGTTTTATGCACCCTGCATTAATTAGCAAAATTTGATCTTTTTTTGATAATTTCTGTTTATTTTCCTTTATCATTCTTTGTTAAACTTAACAGAATCACATAATTTCACATTTTACGGCTCAGTTTGCATAATTTCAGAATTTTTTATGCATAAAACAGCGGGGACAGGTATAAGAACTTTCCGGCTGGCGAATAGTATTCGTGTCTTCTGCTTGCAACGGCAAAAAGCCAAAAATTACACCACAGACACTGATGAGAGAGAGGACAGAACTGGCAGAACTGATACACTTCATCATTTGATTTCTGGACCATTTTTCTCAGGTTCAAGCAACCTTTTCTTTGCAGAGTCTGGGCGTTTTCGCTTGATCCCTGCGTGTAGCCTTTTGTGCCTCTGCAGGTTACCAGCCTGCGAAAATCCTGCATCACAAATATCGCACTTGTAAGGTCTTTCACCTGTGTGTGTCCTCAGGTGTATCTGTAGACTCCCACTCTGGGCAAAACTCGACCCACAAATGTCGCACTTGTAAGGCCTTTTCCCAGAGTGAGTTCTCTCATGTTTCTGCAGGTTGCCGCGTTCTGCAAACCCTGCACCACAAACCTCGCATTTATAAGGCTTTTCTCCCGTATGTGTTCTATGATGCCTCTGCAGGTGGCTTTTTTCACCAAACTGAGCACCGCAAATTTCACACCGGTAAGACTTTTCCCCAATGTGTGTTCTTCCATGCCTCCTGAGGTCTCCACTCTGTGCAAAACTAGCGCTGCAAAGTTCACATTTGTAGGGTTTTTCTCCCGTGTGCGTTCTTTCATGCCTCCTTAAATGGCCACTTTCAGCAAACTGAGCGTTGCAAATAACACACTTGTAAGGCTTTTCCCCTGTGTGGGTTCTTTTGTGTCTCTGAAGATTGCCAGTCCCTGAAAAGCCAGCACCACAATAATTACACTTGTAAGGTCTCGGCCGAATGCGTTTCTTTTTGCCGTTGACAAAAATTGGGTTCTCCAGAAGAGTACATGTAGCCTTCGCTTGTCTCAGCTGTGTCTTTTCCAGTTTTCCTTGACATGATGAACCGTACAAAGATTCTGGACGATTCTCAAACGTACAACTTGAGCTGTGGCCCAGTCTCCTGTCCAGTGGTTTTGTTGGTTGGCTGAGGGCTGGTGGAAAGTTAGTCCTGGAGAAGGCACCTAGAGGGGAAGTAAAAAGAATACATATATATATAGTAAATGTCAGTTAATCATAACATTCTCACACACAAGAAACAAGAATTGTGCTAATAATATGTACTTTTCCGCTCGATCACCATAATTTAGATAATGAGGCAGGCTGCTTCAACCCTGCCAGTCAGGGCTAACCCAGGCTGAGAGGAAAACAACATAACTGCGAGCAGACGATGACGCTATATAAAAAGAAAAATCTACCCACTCAGGAGTCTTGTGTGTGACAGCAAAGCACGGAACCACTACACTACAGATGATGGTACAGACTTCAAACACAGCCTGCAAAGATCTTTATAAAAAGGATGTGACTTGCACGAAACAACCAGGTGTAATATTTTTGTTGTTGAGTTCTCTATTTTACATTTTTTTGATGTTCTCAAATTATTAGGCCAATTGCAGTGCAGCTTTGACAATAGTTTATGATTCATTCATACATAGCTTTGGCTTGAAATAAACTATTGCAAGCTCCACACAACTTCTTACATTTGGGGAACGAATCTATAAAATGACATTAACATTAAACCATTTAATTTTTCTGCCTGGGACCATCATAATCCTGATTTTGCTGTACCAGACTGTCATCTGAACAAGACAGTTTTAAGCAATAGTATAAACCTACCTAGGAAGTTTTGACGAACAGCAAAAGGGAGAAACAATACCTCAGCCATTTTACGGGGGCTCTCGTGGCCTAGAGGTTAAGGTGTTGGCCTCTCATTCAAAGGTCCCGGGTTCGAATCCGGGTAGCGACTGTAAAATTTTCTTCTCTAAAATTGTCTCCTTTCACCTCCTTTCCTGCTCTCTAGCAGTGTTCTGTTGTCTGCTTTCATTTCCACTTTCTGCCCCCACCCCCTCACCTCCTTTGCCCCCTCCTCTGGGCTCCTGACTCTTTCTGCAGCCTTTCTACTGCTACTCCTTGGCTCCTCCTTACTGCTGTCTTTCTGCCACACCCCTGATCTTCTGGTAGGAAAGATCTACACCTAGCCTTCTCGGACAAGGGCGAAAAATCTCGTAGGGCCCGGATGCAAGTTGCGCACGTTAAAGATCCCTTGGTGGTCTAAAATCGATAAGAGTAGGCTTCGGCCGCCACCCGGGCAAAATTCAAAATTTCCTACCAACTGAAAATATTAGGTGTGTCCCGCGCGCTCATATGACCTTATGCAGTTGCGAGCGCCGTAAAACACTTTACAAAAACAAACAAACAAAAAGCCATTAAATTTACGTCAACAGAATAATAATAGCAAAGTCACTTTTCTATCTATCATTATGTAAAGCTTCGAGTCTGTACTGCACTAACTATCAATACTTACAGTAAGTAAGAAACTCACATCTTAGTGGCAAAAGTTGAGCATGACTGATTTTGCCCCAAGGTCATCCCAGGTTAAGTGATGTGACAGCAAAGGCATGGAAAACATAACTTACTTTAAAGTTTAAAAAAAGACTCCATTGAAGAGACAGGTTCACAGAGCTTTATAATAACAGAAAGCTTTAAAAATTTAGATCGAGAAAAGTAAATCGCTTTTGTCTCACATAAAATATAAAACATCAAAACAATATCATGACCTCAGTGTTTTCTTGCTGTATCTCCATGTCTTTTTAAACAGTGAAAACAGTTCATAACAAAGAGTGAGCCTAAGAAAAAGTAACATTTGCCAATGTTAAAAAAAATGGAGATACGACAAGAAAGCACTGTGGTCGCGAGAGACATGCTGACAAAATGAGTCACATCTCGAATTTCAGTCCTATGGAAAAAGACGTGTCAAGTTAATGTGAGGAGTTTGTTCAATCTATAAGTATAAAATGATAATTTAAGACATACATGATATATGTTTCACTTGAAGAATATGGCGTATCAACTGAAAATCTACAAATTTGACCCAAGTGTCAATTTTTGGCAGTTATCTCCATTTGTGGATTGCGAAAAGTAACTCATTCTGTCAGCACACCTCACAATATATGTGTGACATCGCGGTGAAATCAGGCGCTCGTCAAAATAACGAAATTGAGAAATCTGCATTTTTAGGCCAGTTTGGAAATTTTTTTCGAACTTTTGTTTTTTTGGCTCAACACCTTGTATGTCCATTCAAAAGCACTTTTAAGTCAGGATTTTATGGAAAAACTAAGATTGAGGGGACACAACAAATTTTAAATTTGCAGTTTCAAAGTACTCTTGTAAGCTATGGAAGTCACCAAACTTTGGCTGCCATTTTTACGAGAATTTTACCTCTAAAACCAGGCGACCCCATCTCCTTCAATCGCAAATATCTTGACTTCTTTTCAAGATAAATGGATATTTTTTTCATTGAAAGAAAAGCAAATAAACAATCTTTAAAACTTAAGATGATACCAATAACTCCATGCTCAAAATTGACGAGCGCCTGATTCCAACATGTGATATTATTTTATTTTAATCCACCTAACTCTTTCAAGTCCAAGCTATACTCTCAAGAAATAGAGTAATCATCAAGACCCATATCAGCTGATCTATAGAGTGGCATTTTGGAAATTTTCCTTATCATTTACAATGCTCAGTTCAAAGCAAAAAAATAATACTTTACACTTAAAAAGTAATTCCAAAGATGAAAATTATGGCATTGCTAGAATGAAAAAGAAGCTAGTTTTCTCTTAGCTTACACCTTTTATTGAAAGAAAATTGAGAAAAATGACAGCAATTGAAAACTTGGACCGACGCATCTTCCTGTAAAATATTATATGACCCAATTGTGTGCATACAACACAGAATCAGGTATATATATACAAGAAGTTCAAGCCAAGACGTGCACACTCACCTTCTGAAACTATATTCAGCAGACCTTTGTTTACGCCAGGCCATTGTGAGTACCCATGGACATCTTCAGCACCATCAGAACTAATGTCAGGCAAAACATCGGGTTCTATGTCTGAACTCTCATTCTCTTGAAAAAAACCGTCCGTGGCTGTGGGGTACACCTTGAGCTTTACAGGGACGGACGACTTGCGCTTTCTGCTTCTGGATGATTTACTGCTTTGACTTACACAGGGTTGCTCTGCAGTCGGTGCGCTGTGGTCATTACTTTTGTTTATCACAGATGAGTGCTGTTTTGGTTCAGCAATACTAGGAGCTACAAGAAGGTTGCTGCTGTCTGCATCCTTACAATCATCAACACTGTCAGTTGGTTCTGTTTCAGCTGTCTTCTGAGAAAAATACCCATCAGCAGCATAGTCATCCATAATTGGTTGAAACTTGTTCATGTTTTGACTTTGGTATCCAGATTCAGGGGAACCCTTACAATAAGAAACCACTGGTTTACATGATGCATCTTTGCGGTGAATTTCTGTCTCGTATTCTTCACATCCATGGTCAATGTTAGGTTTCATTTGCATTATTAGTGTCGACTGAAAGGAAGTATTTTTCCTCACCAACTGCTGTTCAAATTTAGAGAGGTTTTCACCTTGGAAGTCATTGCCGTCTCGATCTATCTCTTCTTCAACAGATTCATCAGGAATTACCAAATCGTCAGAATCTTTGACTTTGAGTTTAGCTCGTACCATAGAAGGCGACGACGACGACACTGCTGCTACTGGTTCTTCCATCGCACAAAATCTCCTTCACACTGCGTTGTCCCCCTAGATCTACATGGATACTGCTAGAACGTTAAGTTTTTGGGAAAATGTACAAAACAAGCCTAGATTTAGAATACCCCAATCTAAATCTGATTACACAAATTTAACTAATTTAATCGAAGTCACCAAAGTTGGACAGTCAGAATTCCAGTTCATCCAAACGGTCGTTGGGGTGCGTGCATGTAGACTTGGCAGTTTAAAATCTGTTTTTTGGAACGCGCGCAGTGAAAGAATAAATAAGATAACTCTCATTCATGTACGTGCTTGAAAGATCATAGCTAATTTTCAGGGACGTAATTAATATTTTAATTCATGTACAAACCGAACATGAATGCATAAAAGTGTCCTCTTTCATTGCCAAAAAGATAGTTTTAAACAGAGATACGACAGTTTTACCCATACTTTTTTCAGGGGAAATAACCAATAAAATAGCTCCCACTCCTCCGCCTTCCTCTTATTCTCCCTTCTTTCTGTGTGACAAATTTAGGTAAATTTTAGCTTTGAAATCTAGATCTAAGTCATTTTTCCATAAGTGAATTATGTACTGGACTGGACACACAGTTAAGTATGGAGAACGTTCGGGCTTTAATAACTTTATTAATTGTTTGTCTTATCTCTGTTAGTCTGGTCATAGCAACTTATACTCTTTTTCAAAATATATGTATATTTTATTTAATACTCTTTTATTTTGCCTTGTTTGTATTTGTAATTGTTTAACAGAGACCAGTTCAGACGATTGAAGGTTTGTTTCAGTAATATGTATCTCATTGTTTGTGTTACACAATATCCTATTTTACCTTTGTCTCTTCAGCGATTTACTACTTGACTGTTCACTTTTTTAAAGTAAATATGCTAGGCTTAGGGCCTATATATGAAAATAGTCCAAGATGGCTGTTCACCATTGTTGAGAAATGCGGCTCTCGGACTCATAACTGTTTAGTCGTGGGTTCAAATCCAGTCAGGTGCTCTATGTTGTGTCTTTGGGAAAAGCACTTTACATGAATTTTCCTCATTTCATCCAGGTGGGAATGGAGACCCGGTTAAAGTTACAGACAGCGAAAGATTTTGTCAGTTTATTATTGTTTAAGCATCACCCCGCAGCTTCCATTGTATGCTGCACTTCCCAGGACACTGAGAATGTCTTTCAGTAGTTCTAACTTCTGCTGGGGTAGTAATGGTTGTTAGGCACACACAGCAAGCTGTAGAGCGGCGCATATGAGCTACCGTATATAAAAAAGCAAGTTTTTATCGCCATATTAATTATAATACGTACCGTATCTGTTAAATACTTTCTCTCTTTATAGTCCTAGTATTTAACATGCTTCCCTTCAAACCAGACAAAAGTCGCACCAAACAGATGCTTTAGCACGGTCAAAGGTGGCTTTCTAAAAGAAGTGCTTAGCGACTGAAAGTGTATTATGCCTCAGTTGACACAATGTTAGATTATTTAGGAGACAGGCTGTTTCTACTCTGCCTGTCAGAGCCAACCAGACTGTGTTGAGAGGGATACAATGTCTCAGCAGAAAGATAGATATACTCAATAGAAATTCTGCCCACTTGGGAATTGAACTCCAACTTCCTGCATGCAACAGAAAGCGTCTAACCGCTCCACCACAATTTTATGTCTGTAGCAATACAGTTGTCTCCGCCTAAGATCCTGGTGTTCGGGAGCAAGGGCATGCGGGATCTTAGGCGAACCGGGATCTTAACCGACGAACCCAGGGAAGAATCTATGGTGACCCGTGCTAAGGCTCACAATTGGTAAAATGATATCCCTCCACTTTAAAATAAACTGACGTGACCGCTTGTTGGGTTTATGACGTATGGCGAGCAAAGAGTGGTTAACCTTGATGAAAAAAGTTGATGACCTATGCATAGTGGGATGAGGCGTGCCATTTTCACTTATTATCCTATCATGAGTCTCAAGATCTACGCTTGTCCAGTTGCCCCTCCCCCTTACCTGTAGAAAATTTATAGCTTTCCATCTCTCACCGAGCCCCCCCCCCCCCCAAACCACCTTAGTTGTTAAATACCATTATGTTTTGAACTCATCAATTAAAATTCAGTCTGTCTCACAAATTCGGGAGTAGAGACAACTTCTGCAATGGTCAGGGAAGAGTTCACAGTTCGATGTGATCCCGATTGGAGCGAACGTGTAGGCCCTACCCACCCAGCGAGTGATGTAAGTTTAGGGGGAGAGCTCAGGTGTGAGTGCGATGCGGGGGGAAAATAAACGTGTCGGTCAGTTTACACCTCAGTGTGATCCCGTCTGGGGCAAACATTGTATCGCTTCATCGAGTTTTACAACGTGTATGTGATCACTTTTACGATAGTGGCTGATCTTTGACGCGACGGACAGTTTATTGATCTCAACTTTTCACTCTTGGTTGATCGGCTGTCCCGCCCCCGTTTTTGTTCCGCAAATTATGATCTGAAATGCGGGATCTTAGCCGAATGTAGACCTTCAGAGCGAATCAGAGCGGGATCTTAGGGGTGACTTTTGTATAGTAAAAATTATGTTTTCTTAAAACAGCGGGATCTTAAGCGAACCGGGATCGTAAGCGGTGGGATCTTAGGGCGGAGACTACTGCAGTTAAGGAGGTGAAGTTAACACCCAATCTACACAACAGCAAGGAGACTTCATCTCTATAAAAATAAAAGAGAGGCAGAATTTGCTTCAGGAAAACAGTGTCTGTGACGCAGCAGTTTGGCTCTTTGTTGTTGAATGCAGAAGACATGCAAGTTTGATTGCCGAGCAAGGAAGTTTAAAAAGAAATAATCTAATCCACCTGTCTTCTCACATGTTGTATTACTCTACATGTATTACTTATCAGCCTGGATTGGCCCTGACAGAGACAGGAAAAGCACTTTGACACATCAACCGCAAGTCATACAGACAGAAATAATAGAGGGAAAGAAAAGAAGCATTCAACCCACTTGTGTTACCCTCCAACAACTCCCCAGTCATTGTAGGAACAGGTCAATTTGAGGATGATCGTATGCAGATTTCATTTACAGACAGGCCGATACATTATCTTATAATTATAATGATATGAAATTATTGTAATCAAACATGAAGAAAAGCACACCAGACAAGAACACTCACAAACCAATCAGAACATTGCTTATCACAAATTTGTAGAAATATTCAAGAACACACTTAAGTTGATTTTGATATAGCACATTTATTTCTATAATAAGTACAAAAAGCCGAAATCCCAGGGATAGGCATAAAATACTTAAAAGACTTTTGATTTAGACTTAATAAATATAAAGTACCTGTACTATAATAATAGTATTCCTGTAAGTTACTGTAAATTATACTTGCATATATGCATGCACCTTAACAGTACAATACGTAATATAATATACACACATGCACTCTCCACCCCCCCCCCCCCCGTACACGCACACACACACAAAATCATTAGAATGTTACAGGGACAAAACTGATCAACAGAAGTCTCTCTCTCTCTCTTTCTCTCTCAATCAAACACACAAACAACGAGGTCCATTAACAAAAAGACAAAGAATCCACTGTAAAAAGACAATGGAAATCAAAACAGAATATATCGATGACCAAACCAAATATAGCCTTGCATGCACATAGCAAAATTTGCAGGATGTTGAAATCTTTCGTTATGTATGAATTTCGCTATGTACGCGTTTTAAATACAAAGAAAATACAGTGTCAGCTAGCTGCTAGAATGACCTAACTCCAGAAGGCAAAATTTTACAGGGTACAGTAAAAATTGTTCATTTTTTTTGCAATTATACCTACATTATGAATTTACCTACATTATGAATTTATTTTCTTTTTCTTTTTAGCTTTTTTCAACAGTTAGAATTTGAATTTCGAAAAATACTTCTTGAGCACATGCAACGGATAGATCTACCACAAATCAAGAAACTGCTCCGCTATAAAAGAAATTGCAATATCTTGGGCTCAGTACATTTTATTTGTTTAGTCTTTGCAAGATTTTATGGCACTTGCAACATAAAAAGGTCATACAATAAGTGCTGAAGATTGAAGGTGTGAGAGCAACAAACACAAAAAAGAAGGAGAGATAAGGAAGATAGATGTTTGATAGGAAAGAAGGATCAAACCACACCAGAACACCCGCCAACCACCCATTTAGTACATTTTAACAGCTGGCTGACAACATGTAAAAAAGAAAAAAATTCAGTACCTGAAAATCTGTTTGCTACATGCATGCTAGACTTTGCTTTAACGAAAGACATTGTACACTGTCTTGTGTATAATAATTGCAAACTATGAAACTAGTGCATATAATGCAAAATATTCAAAATGCCTACACAGAACATACTGATACGGGACAGGCCATACTATGACAAGATAAACATTATATGTGAGTTTTGACCACATAATTCCTACATCGTACACTCTGATGTATTTCCAGTTCACTATGGGATGGGCCATTAGAGCCGAAAGGACAAGGGAAAAGGGTGCCAAGTACACATTAAAACAATTTTTAAAAAGATTTTAACATGGTGTTTCTACGTCTCAACTGATCATTAAGAGAGAGGCTCCGCCTGTCAGGGCCAACCTGGACAAAGATGGATACAATATTCCAGCGAAAAGACAGAGAAACTCAATAAAAATTCTCCCCGCTCAAGAATCAAACTCGGGTCTCCTATATATATGTGACAGCAATGTAACAAACCGCTTAACCACAGATGCTGGTTCCACACGCTAAACTGTAGGGAGGACTGGTTTTGTATGGTGTAGAAATAGAAAACAGTCGTTGTATGAGATAGGTTACTTCCCTACAAAAATAGAAACAAAACACTTTCGTTCTTCAGTGGCGTCGGTGGCCTAGTGGCTAAGCTCTCGGACTCGTAACCGTAAGGTCGTGGGTTTGAATCCCGTCAAGTGCCCGACGTTGTGTCCTTGGGAAAGGCACTTTACATGAATTTTCCTCACTTCACCCAGGTGGGAATGGGTACCCGGCTATAGACAGCGAATGATCTTGTCAGTTTGTTAGTGTTTGAGCGCTTAATCGGCTGCTCGTACTGTATGCTTCCCGGGAAGCTGAGAATGTTTCGAAGTGTTCTATGGTCTGCTGGGGTAATAATATAGTGTAAAGCGCATAGAGCCTGCTGTTGAGCGGGAATATCCGCTATACAAATGCTATCTATTATTTAGGCGTAACAACTCAACCTACACTTTGCACGCTTCTTTCAGGTGAAGATTTGATAGAGAGATAGCAAAGAGCAGCAGCCATGGCAGTGCGCATTCTACAAATAAAAGTCTCAGATTTTTTGTCCAACTCTTTGAGACCTAGCCACTGGTACAACAGTGGCGCATAAAACTGCCCATACGCCTAGCCACCGGTACAACAGTGGCGCATAAAACTGCCCATACGCCTAGCCACCGGTACAACAGTGGCACATAAAACTGCCCATACGCCTAGCCACCGGTACAACAGTGGCGCATAAAACTGCCCATACGCCTAGCCACTGGTACACCAGTGAGTGAGGCCTTATCCCAAACCCAACTCACCTGAAACAAAATGACCACAGGAAACCGCGTTTACTACACAGGATGTTATTGATTATTTTGAAGATTTTTCTGAATAAGAATTAGATGCTGGTAATGATGAGGACTACCCTGAGTGGGATATGGAATGTGATTCTGACAATCATAATATAAATGTAGCCTCAGCAGATCAGGGCTCAAAGGGTTCAAGTGTAAATGTTTCACAGCACTTGCAACACTATTATGTTGTATAAAAGCTGAAGATAAGAGAGCAACAAAGACAAAAAAGAAGGAGGAAAGATAAGAACGAAAGATGTTTGATAGGAAAGAAGGAACAAACCACACCAAGAGCACTCATCAACCACCCACATACAAATCTATGGTTTTGCTGTACATTCTGGGCAGACAAAATAGAATAATATCATCATAGACTAAGTTAAGTAATATATTTATTTTAACCAGAGTATCCCATGAAACAGAACAGTTCACATACTATGGATCCAGAAGAAATGAGGAGCTAAAGAGATAATAATACTACAGTAACAAAGCAAGAGACAAACGCAGTCGGGCAGGGATAACTAAAACATGTCTGGGATTTAGAAATGTGTTCAGACACATCCATAATTCGGGTAAACTGTACAGCGGAAAAATAAAGAGATCAGGTGGGGATGGAAAATCATACGAACCATCTGTGATTTTGAGTTTCAATGTTTCGTGCTCATGCTATCTGTGCCCGAATGTGGGAAATATTGAGATAGGTGGGAAAACGTACAACAACCAGAGGGAGAAAAAGTAAACAGTACAAAGTCTGTAAGAAATGCTGCAGGACAAAAAGGCATTGTAAACATTTTATAATATCAATGAAAGCATTCCTGTGCCTGTATAAAAAACAAGACTACTTACTACCATAAACAGTAGGCTATTTCTCCAGCTCCTCAGACACATAAAATGTTTTCAGGTTAATGTTCAAATGTGATAGAATCTAAACACAAAGAGTCTGGTGAAGACACCACTAGAATACTGATACCGCTTGCAGGGTAAGTCTCACTTCATCTTGGTTTGCCATAAATAAGAGTTGTAGTAAATTCCCATTTGTGAATGACAGTGTCTTAATGTCTAATGCATACACAGCTTTTTAAAAATCAGTGATACATTATACTCATTATACATTGAGTAAGCATGGGGCATGATCATCTAAGCATTAATCGGCTCTGGAGTATACCATACAATAAATCAAAGGTATCAGTCAGGCATAAGTGGGCCAGCTCCAATGTTTTCTGAAACCTGATATTTTTACTTTGTCATAAAGCAGGGGTTAAATACACCATTTCTACAAAGCAGTATACCAAGTTTTTTACAAGAGATTTTTCTATCCATTTCTGCCACATCTGAATTAAAGTTAAGTTTTAGGTCATTCAAACAAAATAAGCTTCCATGGAAAGAGCTCATTTGTGCCTGACACTGTCACAATCAATATATGTTCTTTTTCAATTCCAAAGTGTAGCCATTCAGTCATCAGCACAAATTCAGTTCTATCAAACATGTTAACAATAGCTGTAACAGACAATTTTATACAGTTTACAACCTTTTTGCAGCCACGTAGACAAAAGCATAGCTATGCAGACAAAGCACTTCGACTTTAACTCTTGCTCAGTCTGCACTTGCATACACACACTTTTGTAATTTTGTATCAGTCCTAGAACTCATTGCAAATCTTGCCCAGCTGGCAAATCTTGCACTTGAAAGACTTTTGGTTTCAACGAGTATGTATAAGATTGTGCTTCTTGAGGCCCGAACTTTGAGTAAATGCTGCCCCACATATTTCACATTTGTATGGCCTCTCCCCGGTGTGTGTTCTTCCATGGCTCTTTAGGGTACTGCGCCCTCTGAACCTAGCTCCACATATGTCGCACTTGTACGGCTTCTCTCCTGTGTGTGTCCTTTTATGGCGCTGTAGGTGACCACTCTCCACAAAACGCATACCACAAGCTTCACATACATAAGGCTTTTCTCCTGTATGGGTTCTTCTATGATTCCGTAACTCACTGTTAGACGCAAAACTTGAACTGCACACATCGCACTTGTATGGTTTTTCTCCCGTATGTATTCTTTTGTGAACATTAAGGTGGCCTACCTGTGCAAACGATGTACCGCAAACTACACAGTTGTATGGCTTTTCCCCCGTATGCACTCTTCGATGAACAGTCAGCTGTGACTTTTGTCCAAATGCAGCACCGCATATATCACATTTATACGGCAATTCTAGATGTATTTTCTTGTGACTATGCAGGCCGGCAATCTGCGCAAAACTTTCACCACAAAACTCACACTTGAAAGGCAATTCTCCATTATGTCTTCTTCTGTGAGCTGACAGATCAGCACTCCTGGTGAATCCTGCACCGCAGATTTCACACTTGAAAGGCGTTTCTCCCGCGTGCGCTTTTCGGTGCCTGTTTAGACCACTTTTCTGTGCAAAACTTGAGCCACAAATGTCACACGTGTACGGCATTTCTCCAGTGTGTATTCGCACGTGTTCCAAGAGGTCATAACTCTGAGCGAACCGGGCATCACAGAACTCACAACTGTAATTCTCTTCTCCTACGTGTTTACTGTTGTGTCTTTTCAGATCTCTCCTCCTTGTAAACCCCGCACCACAAACTTCACACTCATAAGGCTTTTCTCCAATGTGTATTTTTTTGTGTCTCTGTAAGTGGCCACTGTCTGTAAATCCTGCATTGCAAACTTCACATTTATAGGGCTTTTCCCCAGTGTGTATTCTTTTGTGCCTCTGTAGGTGACTATTCAGTGTGAACCCTACATTACAAACTTCACATTTGTATGGTTTTTCCCCTGAGTGTATTCGTTTGTGCTTGTGTAGGCTGCCCCGGTGAGCAAACTCCGCATTACAAAACTCACAATTGTATGGTTTTTCCTTCGAGGGAGTTCCTCTGCTGTCCGTAAAGCTAGAAGCCCCTGGCAGATCACATTCATTTTGTTCAGAATAAGTATCTTCCAGCATTTCTTGTGACGGGCTACAAGAAGAACTGGCATTTACATCAAAAGTACCACTTGATCTTTGTCCATGCATTCTGTTCTGCGTTCCAAGGGGACTGAACTCTGGAGGGTGGTCACTGCCAGATACAGCATCTGAGGAAGTCAAGTAAAATCAAAGTCAGTTCACGGAAATTAATCTTAATAAAGCTTAACCACAGAAGTAAGAGATCAAGGGGAAAGCCAAGAGTAATGTGAGGAAGAGTCTGGGTTTTTAAAAAAATGTAGGCATTTTTATACAGTTTGTATCATTTAGGAGGCGGGTTTTCAACCCTGTCAGTCAGGGCTAATCTGGGCAGAGAGATACAACATCCCAGCATCAGAAAAACCTAGATACAGACTCCTAAAAATTTCTTCCAACCCGGAAATCAAACTCAGGTCTCCTGCATGTAACAGCAAAGTGCCTAAACCGCCATTCACTTTACAATATCTA